>NW_011888860.1:3549100-3549793 GCF_000151845.1 Pteropus vampyrus | reverse complement strand
AAAAAAAGAATCAGTCAGAAATGAAGAATACAATAACTGAAATGAAGAATACATTAGAGGGAATCAACAGTAGATTAGATGAAGCAGAGGATTGAATCAGTGATTTGGAAGTTAAAATAGCAGAAAACACCCAATCAGAACAGCAACAAGAAAAAAGAAACCCCCCAAATCAGTATAGTTTAAAGAGCCTCCGGACAACATCAGCCGTAATGACATATACATCATAGGGGTACCAGAAGGAAAAGAGAGAGCAAGGATTTGAAAACCTATTTGAGGAAATAATGACAGGAAACTTTCCTAATTTGGCAAAGAAAATAGCCATAGAAGCCCAGGAAGCACAGACTCCCAGTCAAGATAGACCCAAAGAGGCCCACACCAAGACACATTATATTTAAAATGCCAAAGTTTAAAGAAAAAGAGAGAATTTTAAAAGTAGAAAGAGAAAAATAGTTAGTTACCTACAAGGGAGCTCCCCTAAGACTGTCAGCTGAATTCTCGACAGAAACTTTGCAGGCCAGAAGGGACTGGCACAAAATCTTTTTATTTATTTATTTGTTTGTTTTTTAATTAAGTTTATTGAGGTAACATTGGTTAATACAGTTATATAATTTTCAGATGTACATTAAATTCGACATCTGTATATTGTATGTTTTTCCACCCAAAGTCCAGTTTCCTTCAACTTCCATATATTTG
>NW_011888860.1:3548637-3549050 GCF_000151845.1 Pteropus vampyrus | reverse complement strand
TCTATACTGTTTTCCATAGAGACCGTACCAATTCGCAGTACCACCAGTAGTGTATGAGGGTTCCTTTTTTCTCCACGTAATTTCCAAAATTTATTACTTGTCCTGTTGATTATATGTATTCTAACAGGTGTGAGATGGTATCTCATTGTGGTTTTGATTTGCATTTCCCTAATAACTAGTGATATTGAGCCTTTTTTAAATATATTTGTTGGCCATTTGTATGTCCTCTAGAGAGAAGTGTCTTTAGGTCCTCTGTCCTTTTTTTTGATTGGATCATTTGTTTTCTTGTTATTGAGTTGTATGTGTTTTTGTATATTTTGGATAGTAGGCCCTTATCAGAGGTGTTATTTGCAAATATATTTTTCCATTCGGATGGTTGTTTCTTTACCTTCTTGATGGTTTCTTTTGCTGAG
>NW_011888860.1:3546093-3548434 GCF_000151845.1 Pteropus vampyrus | reverse complement strand
AATCCATTTTGAGTTAATTTTGGTATGCGGTGTTAGACAACAGTCTAGTTTCATTCTTTTCCAGGTGACTTTCCAGTTTGCCCAGCGCCATTTATTGAAGAGGCTTTCCTTTCTCCACTGTATGTTTTTGGCTTTTTGTCAAAAATTATTTGCCTATATAAATATGGGTTTACTTCTGGACTCGCAAATCTCTTCCACTGGTCCGTGTGTCTGTTTTGTTGCCAATACCATGCCGTTTTGATTACTGTCACTTTGTAGTACAATTTGAAGCCAGGCAGAATGATGCCTCCAGCCTCGTTCTTCTTTCTCAGGATGGCTTTGGTAATTCAGGGTCTTTTGTGCTTCCATACAAATGTGATGATTTTTTGTTCTATTTCTTTAAAATATGCCAATAAGATATTGATGAGGATTGCATTAAATCTGTATAATCCTTTAGGTAATATGGTGATTTTAACGATGTTGATTCTTCCAATCCAAAAACACAGAATATCTTTCCATTTCTTTGTATCTTCTTCAATTTCTTTTAATAGGGTCTTGTAGTTTTTGTTATATAGGTTCTTCACATGTTTCATTAAATTTATTTCTAGGTATTTTATTCTTTTTGCTGCAATTGCAAAAGGAATTATTTTTTCCACTTCTTTTTCTGTAACTTCATTACTAAAGTGTAGGAACGCTATGGATTTTTGAACATTGATTTTGTATCCAGAAACTTTATCGTATTTTATTCTTGTTTCTAATAGTGTTCTTGTGGAGTCTTTAGCGTTTTCCATATAGAGAATCATGTCATCTGCAAATAGTTACAATTTTATTTCTTCATTTCCTATTTAGATGCCTTCTATATGTTTCTCTTGCCTGATTGCACTCGCTAGGACCTCCAACGTTATATTGAATAACAGTGGCGATAGTAAACAGTCTTGCCTTGTTCCTGATCTTAGAAGGAAGGTTTTTAGTTTTTCAACATTAAGTATAATGTTGATTGAGGGTTTTGTCATAGATGGTTTTTATTATGTTAAGGTACTTTCCTTCTATATCGATTTTGTGAAGTGTTTTGATCATAAATGGATAATGTATCTTGTTGAAGGCTTTTTTTTCATCTCTTGATATGATCATATGATTCTTATTTTTTAATTTGTTTATGTGGTGTATCATATTAATCGATTTGAGTATGTTGAACCATCCTTGTGCCCCTGCGATGAAGCCCACTTGATCGTGGTGTATAATTTTTTTAATATGTTGCTGTACTTGGTTCCCTGGTGTCTTATTTAGGATTTATGCATCTGTGTTCATGAGAGATATTGGTCTGTAGTATCCTTTTTTGTGTGTTATCTTTACCAGGTTTTGGTATCAGGGTAATATTGGCCTCATTAAATATATTGGGTAGTATTGCCTGCTCTTCATTTTTTTTGGAAGAGTTTGAGGAGAATAGATATTAAATCTTCTTTGAATATTTGGTAGAATTCAATGGTGAAATTGTCTGGTCCTGGACTTTTACTTTTTGGTAGGTTTTTGATGATTGTTTCAATTTTCATACTGCTAATCAGCCTATTTAGATTTTCCAGTTCTTGATTCAGTCTAGAAAGGTTGTATATTTTCTAAGTACTGGTTCATTTGTCTAGGTTATTAAATTTGGTGTTATATACTTTTTCATAGTATTCTTGTATGATCTTTTGTATTTCTGCAATGTCAGTTGTAATTTACCCTCTTTCATCCCTGATTTTGATTATTTGTATCCTTTCTCTTTTTTCTTTAGAGAGTCTAGCCAGCAGTTTGTCAATTTTATTAAGCTTCTCAAAGAACCAACTCTTTGGTGCATTTTTTTTCTATTGTATTTTGTTTTCAATTTCATTTATTTCTGCTATAATTTCAATGATTTCTTTCCATCTGCTGACTTTAGGCTTCATTTGTTCTTCCTTTTCTAGTTTTTTAAATAAAGTGTTGGGTTGTTTATTCAGGCTCATTCTTGTTTTTGGAGATAGGCCTGTAATGATATGAACTTTCCTCTTAGGACCACTTTTGCCGTGTCCCAAAAATTCATTATCATTTGTTTCTATGTATCTCTTGATCTCTCCTTTTATTTTTTCTCTGACACAGTTATTCTTCAGTAGCATGTTTAATCTCCATGTATTTGTGGTTCTTTCCGATTTCTTTTTGCAGGTGACCTCTACTTTTAGAGCATTATGATCAGAGAATATGGTTGGTATGATTTCAATCCTCTTATATTTGTTGAGGCTACCTCAACAAATATGTGGTCAATTCTTGAGAATGTTCCATGTGCACTAGAGAAGAATGTATAAACAGCTGTTTTGAGATGGAAGGCTCTGTAAATGTAAACTATGTCCAG
>NW_011888860.1:3543897-3545303 GCF_000151845.1 Pteropus vampyrus | reverse complement strand
TCAGTGTTTCCATTGCTTCCTTGTCCTTGTGTTTCTGTTTTCTTTATTTTGGTTGGCTTTTGTGGGTTTTGCTTCTGGTTCTTCTTGTTTTATGTTACATACTTCCATTCTGAATCTTCTGTGTGTGGTTGCCATTATGACTATGTAAAAGATATTTATATATTTACAGTCATCCATTTTCTTTTGCGTGTGCCTTATCTCCATTCCCTTTTATGTATTTGTATCTTTGAATCCTCCCCTTTTCAGTCATTGTTATCTCAATTTGTCTCTACATATACTGAATGTTCATTACTATCTTGCTATAGTAATTCTCTTATTGTTTAAGCTTAGAATGCCCTGTTCTTAGTAAGAATCGCTCTCCCCTGCTTCTATTTGCCTGATAGCCACTTTACTCCTAATTACGTATTTTTTGTTTTGTTTTGTTATTTTGTTTTAGTTGAGGTGACACCTTTCAGTATTTCCAGTAGTGCAAGCCTCATAGTAGAGCATTCTCTCAATTTTTGTATGTCTGGAAAGGTCTTAATTTCTCCTTTATATCTAAAGTAGACCTTACTTAGCTGGATACATTATTCTAGGCTGATAGTTCCTTTCACTTAATATTTTAAATATTTGATTTTATACCTTTCTGGCTTGTAAGGTTTGTGTTGAGAATTCCAACTATAATCTAATGGGTTTTCCTTTTTAAGTTACTGTTTTCTTCTCCCTGGCTGCCCTGAGAATTCTATCTTTGTCATTGATTTTTGATAACTTTGATACAATGTGTCTTGGTGAAGGCCTTTTTGGGTTTAGATAAGTGGGTGTTCTGTTGACTTCTTGAATTCCAAGCTCCAGCTTATTCCTTAGATTTGAAAAATCTCGTCCACTATTTGTCTGAAAATGCTTTCTAGTCCCTGTTCCTTTTCCTCACCTTCGATAATGCCTGTTAATAATATGTTTCCTCTCCTGATGGTATCAACTAGTTCTTGTATTTCTCTTTCATTAGTTTTTATTCTTCGGTTTCTCTCTTCTTCCTTCTGATTTATTTCTAGATTTCTGTCTTCAGTATCACTGATCCTTTTCTCCAGTTGGTCATCTCTATTTCCCAAGCTTACTATTTCATTTTTTAGCTCTTGAAGTATGTTTTTTTTAATCTCCAGAAGATCTATTCTGTTCTTTTCAGTCTCCTTGCTCTGCTAATCTAGTTGGTCTTTTAATTCATGAAATTGTTGATATGACTCATTTTGGAATTCATTGAGTTCTTTCAGAAGTACCATCCTGAATTCTCTGTCATTTAAGTCACATATTTCTATGTCTGTAAGCTTATTTTCTGGAAATTTTTCTCTTTCTTTCTGAGATGGCTTGTCACCTTGGTTGTTCATGGTGTTTAATGGACTGTTTCTCCACCTGGGCATTAATAGAAGTGTATT
>NW_011888860.1:3543515-3543847 GCF_000151845.1 Pteropus vampyrus | reverse complement strand
AATTTTTCTCTTTCTTTCTGAGATGGCTTGTCACCTTGGTTGTTCATGGTGTTTAATGGACTGTTTCTCCACCTGGGCATTAATAGAAGTGTATTATACTGTTTTTCCAGAAAGAAGATTTGTTATATAAAGGTGTCTCTTCAGCCCGCTGTAAAGAAATCGCTTTTCTTTTGGTTTCCAGTAGGTGGCATCTAAGCCTCTTGGATCCCTGCTTTATATAAAGCTTAAAAATGCCTTTTTATTTTCTGATAGATATTTAATCACATTTGCTACCCTCAGTTTCAGTCCTTGTCATTATCAGAGACAGTCTCAGCAGCATTTACTCAGATTCC
>NW_011888860.1:3542040-3543141 GCF_000151845.1 Pteropus vampyrus | reverse complement strand
GTCAAGCCAGTATTACAAGAAAAATTATAGGGATTTCTTTAAGAATAAGAAGAAAAAAGGGTCTATGGCCATGCCACCCTGAACAAGCTCAATCCTGTCTGATCTCATAAGCTAAGCAGGGTCGGGCCTGGTAGTACTTGGATGGGAGACCACCTAGGAAGACCAGGTGCTGTAGGTGTGAAAAATAAAAAATAAAAAATAAAAAGGGATTATAAGGTGACAAGGTCCTTGCAATCTGAGAGGTCAACCAAGGGTTGCCTCACTTAAAAAAAAAAAAAGACTAAAAATATGAATAATAAAATGGCAATAATTACATATCTATAAATAATTACTTAAAATGTAAATGAATTAAATGCTCCAATCAAAAGACAGCGTGGCTGAATGGATAAGAAAACAAGACCCATATATATGCTGCCAGAAGCAACCCACTTCAGATTGAAAGTAAAAGGATGGAAAGTAAAACAATTTTTGAAAATGGAAACAAAAAACATTTTTAAAGCTAGAGTTGCAATACTTTATACCAAACAAAATAGGTTTTAAAATAAAGGCTATAACGAGAGATGAAGAAGGGCACAGTAACAAAACTTCTGGGTATTTATCCAAACATTACTTCAGAAGTACATGTACATCCATATGTTCATTGCAGCATCATTTACAATAGCCAAGATATGGATGCAACCTGGTTGTTCATCAATGGATAGATGTACAAAGAAGAGATGGTACAATAGAATATTTCTTAGCTATTAGAAAGAATGAAATCTGCAACAACATAAATGGACCTAGAGGATATTATGCTGAGTGGAATAAATAAGACAAAGACAAAGGTCAAATCAGTTCATTTACATGTGAACTCTAAAGAACAAAATAAACAAACAAAACAGAAACAAGCTCATAGATACAGAGAACATTTTGATGACTGCCAGAAGGGAAGAAATATGGAGGGTAGGTGAAAAAGGAAAAGGGTTTAAAAAGTACAAATTGGTAATTAAAAAATATTCATGGGGATCTAAAGTATATCAAAAGGAATGTAGTTTATAATATTGTAATAACTATGTACAGTGTCAATGGGTACTACATTTATTGGGGTGATTACTTTGTAAG
>NW_011888860.1:3541178-3541990 GCF_000151845.1 Pteropus vampyrus | reverse complement strand
CAAATTGGTAATTAAAAAATATTCATGGGGATCTAAAGTATATCAAAAGGAATGTAGTTTATAATATTGTAATAACTATGTACAGTGTCAATGGGTACTACATTTATTGGGGTGATTACTTTGTAAGTTATATAAATGTAATCACTACCTTGCACAACTGAAACTAATATTGGTATGCCAACTTTAATTGAAAATTTTTTAAATTATTTTTTTAAAAAATAAATCTGTCTAACTCTAGAGCTTGTATTCATGATCATGAGTCTACGCTATCATTTACCAATGTCAATAATAACGGGCACATCTTGTTTTATTTCCCTTTACTGCACTTCACTGATATTGTGTTTTTACAAATTGAAGATTTGTGACGATTCTGCATTGAGTAAGTCAGTACCATCTATCCAACAGGTTCAGATCATAGATACCATTTTTTATCAATGAAGTATTTTTTTAATTAAGGTGGATGCATTGTTGTTGGTGGGGTTTTTTTTATATATATATATATATAAGGCTATTGCACACTTAATAGACTACAGTACAGTGTGAACATAAATTTTATATGCACTGGGAAATGAAAACATTTGTCTGATTCACTTCATTGCGATATCCACTTTATTGCTGTGGTCTAGAACTGAACCTATCATCTCTAAAGGTATGCCTGTATTAATCAAATTCACTTTTCATAGTAAGATATTTATGCATCATCTTATATTTTTAATACCATCATCTAGATTTTCTAATTTTTCTCAAAATAAATCTCTAAAATGTAATATGCAAACTATCCCTTTACAGTATAGAGGGTCAGAAGGAGTCAC
>NW_011888860.1:3539735-3541128 GCF_000151845.1 Pteropus vampyrus | reverse complement strand
CTGAACCTATCATCTCTAAAGGTATGCCTGTATTAATCAAATTCACTTTTCATAGTAAGATATTTATGCATCATCTTATATTTTTAATACCATCATCTAGATTTTCTAATTTTTCTCAAAATAAATCTCTAAAATGTAATATGCAAACTATCCCTTTACAGTATAGAGGGTCAGAAGGAGTCACCCCAAAATGTGCCTTTATTTTGAGCTAAAGGCAATGAAGACCTTGCTGGCTCACAAAAAACTTTTACATCTCTCTTAAAGAATTTAAATTAGAAGTCTTTCCCATAATGAGTTATCACCAGAATTAACATTTTATGACCTATCTATAGGGCAGGGAAAACTTCTAATTACTGAACATCTGCTCTTTTTATTATTCTGTGAATGACTTTCCTTTTTTTTCCAAGGTGTCTTACCTCATTCTTAGCTCAGAATGTCATATATATCTCATCTTCTCTCCCTGTCTCTGAACCATTCTCGTTTGTGGGGTTCCCATATGTAGATATGTAATTAAATTTGGTTATTTTCTCTTGTCAATCTGTCTCATATAGTTTATTAGACCAGCAGAAAGAACCTAGGAGATAGAGGAAAGCTTCTTCCTCTCTTACGAGAGAAAAAGAAATTCAGACTATGGGAATTAGATGAGATGATATCAAGCCTTCTAGTTAGCAAGGAGCAGAATGAAGTCACAAACTTCTGACCCTGAATCTCACTTGAAAATTAAAAACTTGTCAATATAAGTTATAAGTAGTAGTAAACATGGTCTACTTGATTGGAAGAAGTTGTACAAGGAGTAAAAACAATAAGATTTCTAATAGAGGCAGAAATTGAGTCTAATGCATCTACTATAGGAAAAAAAGTAAAAAGCTCAAATGGCTAGTTCAGAATGAGTATACTAAGAGCAAAGAACAAAGTTATCATTTAAACTTATGATCACACAAATGAGAAATGAGTTAGCTTGCATCTTCCAGGTTTTAAGAGAGGCGTGCTCCAGTCAATCAAGGATTAATGTAAGAGTAAACCAGAGAAAAGGAAAAGTGTAAATCTGAGCACATTACTTCCTGGCTTTATATCTGCTGAGGTTTTCAATAACCTATATAATAAAGATCAGAATCCTTATGATGGTTTACAAACCTTCCAATATATAAGCCATGACCTTATCTAAAAATAATGCCTTATTTTTAGTCATTTCTGCCATCCAACTAAGCTTATTTCAAAGAGTCTATTTAGTTCTCTCTTCTATAAGCATTTAAAACATGTTGTGTGTTTTGTATCCAAAGACAAAATGAAAGTATCCAACTTAGTTTAGCAATCACCATCCAGTACTACACAAAAGCTCTGCTCATAGGCAAGCAGGTAGGTAATAATCATTTATTCATGTGCCATTCTCTTC
>NW_011888860.1:3519675-3537670 GCF_000151845.1 Pteropus vampyrus | reverse complement strand
CATTCAATTTATAATCAATAATTCCACAAGTGTGTTTAGAATTTTACTTTGTATTTATAAATGATGTAAAATACATAATTGTATAAATGTATATAATTATATAAACAAATATAAACTATACAGTATTATATTGTTTTATGTATGTATGGTTTAGTCTTCAAATAAATTGCATTAAACTGTATATATTTTTACAGATTCACTTTTCTCATAACTATAATTTAAGCTTATTCAGAAAGATAATAGAAATTCTAGTTCACGTATTTTAGCTTCATCATATTTCATTGTAGTTGGTATAAAAATTTTCTTATGAATTCTCACATAGAAAGGTATATAAGAGGTTTTAAATTTTAACAATTGGAAGCAATCCTATAATTGACATAATTATGATTCTCTCTTTGTCCCTTCATGATCTGCTCAACGTGGTCGGGCATATACCATTTCACTTTATGAGAGTGTGCTTCTACACTTTCTTAGTTTGTGACCGTGTGGCTTGCTTGAGTCACATAATCACCTAGTTTTCTATAATCTGACAATCAGTTTCTGGCAGTGTGAGAACTATTTCTTAAGTGTTGCTATTTTATAAAGAGCATATAATTTTGGAATAAAATCCAGTTGCTCAGTTTTGGCTATTGATAACAGCTGACTGAAAACAAGGAGAATAGCTGGAAATAATATAATGCAAATTTATTAGAAAGCAACAGAAAATTGTCAGAGTTGTAAAGAATTATAAAACAAAGATATAGAATAAAACTAGAGGAGGTGAGGTTGGTATTTACAGGTTTTTTAACCTGAAAATTCTAGAGAAGACTGAGAGGTCAGGTAATTGAGCAGTGTTTTCAACAGATTGGAAAGATAAAGACTGGAGTTTAAGCTCATAAGTAGAGAAGCCCTGAGCATCTCCATGAGGTGTGAGGCTTAGATTAAAATAGTTACAATCCTTGATTGAATTAAATTAACCCAGGATTGTAGAGATTTTAGGCTAGTCACCAGCAGATATCAAGTAAAAATCTTCTCTGGAGGGAGAATAGTATCTAGCAATTCAACTTATGTCTAGAGATTATATGTGTACTATCTAGTACTCAATCAAAAATAACCATGCATTCTTGTGTAGCTAAAAATGGAAGAGATTGCAAACCCAAAATAATTAAGCAATAAGAGAGTCAGACCATGTAGTTCTTTATGTTATTCATTAAATATTTTTATTGCACTTAATATAGGCTAGCTCATATTCTGAGTACAAAAAAAAAAAAAAACTAAACCCATGTAAGTCATAACAACCCTAGGAAGTGGGCATTATTACTCCCCTCATTTTATAGATGGAGGTGTCTGTGGTAGACATAATAAAGCCCCCCGAAGATGTTCACATCTTAACACCTGAAATCTGTAAATATATTGCTTACATGGTGAAAGACACTTTACAGTTCTAATTAAGTATCTTGAGATGGGAGGATTACTCTGGATTATGCAGGTTTGCCCAATGTGATGAGCCACAAGTGTTCTTATAAGAGAGAGGTAGAGGGTTAGAGTCAGAAAAGATTATGAACAAAGCAGAGATGATGAGAAGGAGTCATGTGAAAAGAATGCGGATGGCCTTTTGAAGCTGGGGGGAAAAAAAAAGGAAATGGATCATACCCTAGAAGCTCCAGAAGTTCAGCTCAGTTGATTCTCCCAAGACTGCAGTCTTGGCCAATAATTTGACCACAAATTTGTAAAAAACCTTGAGCCAGATAATCCAGCTAATATTTGTTGTTTTAAGTAGCTATCTTTGGGGATAATTTGTTATGTGGTGATAGATAACTCATGCAATCTTCTATTAGGTTAATAATTTTAGATGTACATTATATCTAAATGTATCCTACACATCACTTTTTATTTTTCATCTCATCTATTTTAATTTCTTCATCTTCATTTTTCTGATTACTTTTTAACTGTGTTCACTTTACCTATCCATTACCTATCCATTTTTATTCCAAAAAATATGTATTTTTAAGTTCACTTATTAATATTTGACTCATTTTCTAATTAGCTTTGTCTTTTAAAAATAATCACATTATCTAATTTTTATTTTTAAATTATGTATGCATATATACATATATGTACATATTTAATTAACATTCAATATTTTTTATTTGATTTTAAAATATATGGAATAAACAGGCACTATATCTAGTAATTATTTCTGTTGTCTATCAAGCATAGTAGTTTATGTTTTTGTTTGTTGGGGATCTTTGCTGTCTCATTCTTTCTTTACCACAGTCATAGAAATCCTAAAGGCCTGACTTGGGGATCTTTTACTCTAGAAACGATTTTTATTCACTTGTGATGGGAATCAAGGGTATTGCCAATCTGGGACCACTTTAGCCTCCTTTGAAAATTGTAGACTTATTATAAAAACGTCATAACTTAATTCTGCCACTTGGCAGTTGGGACTGTTGTAGTGCTATTGTTTCCATTGTCCCTTGAAATCTCACTACATAGTTTATGTTTAAGTGTGTATAATGATGGATAATCCTTATAGATTTCTTTTACTTTGTGGGAGTTTATAAATATATGAAAAGGAATGATTCATTGAAGATGTAGTTGTTTTATAGTGGGAGTTGCTTCATGGTGTATAGTCTACCAAATTGCGGAAAGCAGACATTTTTGTGTTCTTAATTACTTCAAATTATTCTATCACATGATTTTGCTTATTTAATTTACATAACAACTCTGCATAGATGGCCACTCAAGTCATTTCTTTTTCACTTGTATGATAACACTGAGATACACATTTGTCTGTATAACTTAAAATATATACCTGATTATATATATATGCTCCTCTCCTCTCCTCTCCCACAAAAGGGGAAAAAAATGGATTTTTTTTTCCTTGTCAGCCTCCCCGGCATCAACACACTGGCCTTTACACTCAGAAGGTCTTGGGCTCGAGCCCCAGAGGAGCCACGGCCCATACCCCGGGTACACCAGGCTCCCCAAGTGTACCAGGCCCCAGATGTGTGCCATGAGCTCATGGGAGAAGATGCCTGCCTTCAGAGATCCAGTTCTAAAAAGGGGGAGATGGAAACATCAATAGATCAGGTGTGGAAGTTGGGGGATAATTAAAAAAATTTTTTAAAAAAGCTAGAAGCTAGAAGCTAGAGCAGTTAAGCTAGCACATCAAAACATATCTTTTGAATAAAAAATTGACAGTATGTACATTATTTACAAAAAAAAAAAAGGAAAAACCAAGTTAAAATCGTGTGTGTGTGTGTGAAAGAGAGAGAGAGAGAAGCTGGTGGATGGCACGAGGGTAGTCTAGTAAAGAAGCAGGTACGAAACAGTTCCATTTGAGCTAAAAAGGATTTCTAATTTGAACTTGTTGAGGCTGAGAACCAGAGGAGAAAGTAAAGGGGAGACAGCAAGGGATTCGTCAGGAATCAAATCCACAATGTGATCAATCCCCAAGCCAAACTGCAGGTCCCAGATAAAATCTAATGGCTGATCTAGATGTGCTCAAGTGGCCAGGAAAAAAAAATCAAATCCAGAGGAGGGTAGAGCTCTACAAATTTAATCACTGTATCAAAATATTCAGAAATTTAAAGGTTTAAAATTATATCGTCAAATTGTATTCCAGAAAATGTCTATAATTTGGACTCTCACCAGCAGTGTAGAAGAGTTCATATATTTAATTTTAGTATGATTAATTTATCAAAATTATTATTATTATATTATTTGGTATGTGAGCTCTAGTACATGGAATTAGTTAATTGCTTCGGTGAACATGGCAGAGAGAAATTAGGAGATGTTCTTGTATAGCATGAGTAAAACTCTTCAAGGATGCCTTTTGTTCAGTCTGAGAAGATTATAGAGCACTTGACACAAGGTGTATAAAAGAATATGAGAAAATGAGGTCATGAAATTAACTACAACAAATTAACAATATCAATTTTGGAGATTTGCTGAGAGCTTATCCAGTTTATAGGATGAGAAATCTTAATAAATTAATCATCCTCCATATCACATAAACATTTTTAAAATGTAATTTTTCTAAGAAAAATAATCTATACAGGAGTTTACTTCTACTAGCTAAAGTAAAAGGGACAAAAAATGATTTTATTAAGAAAACCACTTTTACTTACATTACTGCTGACAGGGCCAAAACCAGAAAAACAAATGTGTTAGGTTTCAGCTGACCAAATGATTAACTTGGCAAAAGTCAAAGCTGCTGACATAATAATAAGAAAAGATTTATTTGCAAAAGATTGTTGTTGCCTCTGCAGAAGATTATGTAACTGTATGCTATATATTTTTTCACACACTTAAACATGTACACACACACACACACACACACACACACACACACACACATACTCTGAAATATCTCCAGAAGATTGGAAGCTCTTGAAAGGACTGAGGGTTATGTAAGGAAAATATGTAGGCAATAGTTTTCTTCTCTCCACTTGTTTTTCTGTAAGCTATCTGCTAAAATGAGATAGTATTCATTTCAATATCTTTATAAGTGTAAAAATGGTATGCTCTTCATTACAAATTGGTTTTGACCCATGCACATGTATAAAATGTGACCTAAACAAATATTCACTATTCTAGAGCATATTTCTAATTCTTCTAACTTATTCATGTGTTGAGAGTCTTCCCTTATTTTTATGCTCTTATAATCTTTGAATTTCAAAGTACTATAATATCGTGAAACAAGTCATAAAGAAATTGATACCTAGCCTAGAATTTAGATGTTTGCTTTATCATCTTTATCAAAGATTTTAAAAGCATATCCTAGGATTAACTGTCTCTAGAAGTACAATTCAATAGATAAAATGGTTGATCCATACTTTCAAAAGTGTAACATATTCCTGCTTTGAAGAATTTTGTGTCTGAGAGATTCATATTACCTTGACTTCTTCTATCATCCAGTAAAGTTGTCCTTGAATTTTTATCTGAATGCGTGGCCTAGACACATGGTAATTTTTTTTCCTTTGTAGCATTGCAGTACTTCAAAAATACTTTATTATTTTAAAATAAAGAAACAAATTTAAAAAGTTAGTTGAAGAATCTTAAACAATTAACACAAGTCTGATACCATAAATTATGTAATTGTATTTGACATTATATTTAAAAACATGAATCTCTCTTAATATGGGATATTAAAAGTGACTAGAGACATTTTACATTAAGAAAGGAAGAAGAAAAAAATACCGTAAAATATAGTTGTAAATCTATTGTACTGACAAACAATGCACTTGTTCACGATGCTTCTAGTACTTACTTATTTTAAAATAGAGAAAGCTGATTGATTTTCTTTAACAAATAGCCTATGTCATTAACTAAAGTTTTCAATTAAATCAAAGTGTATAGAAGTAAGTTTTAAAATGAAAGCTAGAGTATTGGCCATAATGGAAAGAGTCTTACATACATTTTAAATATATACTGGCTTGAAATATTTTTTAGTACTGTTTGAAAGTATTTGCCCCTCAGAATAAAAAGAACCTTTTAAAATAAAATAACTTTGATATTTTAAATAATAAAATTGTGCTTAGAATGTTCTAACCAACAATTACTTCAGATAATTGATTACCAGCTTATAGAAAAATAAGATTTTATTATATCTCAGTATGGGATAAAATAACAGAAGCCATTGTGCTTAAAACATCAACAGAAGTAGTAGTATCTCCTCATTATGCCTCTTGGATATATTCCCAGTCTCTCATCAAAAATAGTTTTGTAGTCTTTCTGGTTGAAAATGTTGCCTTATATCTTTATCATGGGTCTTAATTAGGATGTCTCACTTTTTTGTGTGCATTAACTAAGAATCATAAAGAACAGTTTTCCATGAGATTCATAGTTGTCATCAGGTCCTAACTGGTGGACTTTTCTTTTCATTTGGATCATTTTATCTAACTACATTAGAACAAAAGTTGTGAGAATTTATCACAACCACGGTATTTTGCAGGTTTTTTAAAACAAATAATAACCCAATAAACATGTTTAAAAAAAAACTTAAGAACTATTGTATAAATATACAGAGTTTATCAGAGATATATGTCATTGTTTAATTATTGCATATGTTAAATGAAAAGAGACATTTGGGTTTTTCTTCCTAATCACTATATTTTCTATTAAAGTCCATGAACTAAGAGAAAACAATAGCTATTGATACACCGTAATATTGAGTTAGATACTATTAGGCTAACTTTAGTAGAAAGAAAAAGTTCGTAGTCACCATATTAAAAAAAGAATTTTTCTTTAATGTTCTTTAAGTGAGTATTACTATCTGATTAAAATCATTTAAAGTTCAAGGACTATTCATTTTATCTATTGGATTTAATCTTATGACCAAGACTACTTCCTATCTTCTATCTTTAAAAATACAGTAGATTCTAATTATTATCTTTCTCTTTACCTGTAAGATTATTAGATACTAATGCTTTATATTATTCTTATAATACTACCTTCCCGATTCCAAATGACTTTGATTTCTTAAGTGTTCTTATCTATAGTCTCTCAATTCCTAAAATCAATATTTGAATTATATAAAGCATTCCATTTGTGAATATACAATGATAATATGTAAGAATCATATGATGATTACTTTTTCCCCTTAAAAGTACTTTTATTTTGATGGTCCAATTTATCTTTTCTACACAGAAATATGCATCTCAATAGCTTCAAGAAGTGGTCTAAAAGTTCTTCTACGTATTTCTTTGATTATTAATGATGCAGATTCCGTCTGCCTCAAATATATTTTGGATTATTTCCTCCTAAGAATTCATTTTCACTTTCTGTCTTTTGGCTATAAACTAATAATTTATTTCTTTTTTTGTTTTTGTTGATGGTGGTATCCTCATAGTGGCACAGACTTAGTCTACTTCTCCTGATACAGTACTCTTTCCCTCTTCTTAGATAATTATTATATTATGTGAAGAAGGAAAATTAAAACTGTGAGAATAACCAAGAAAGACTCTTTGAAGGATAAGGATTTTGGAATGCTTATTTAAGAGCAGCCTACATGTCACTTTGGGCATTTTCCTCATGGGACTTTGACTTCATAACCTGCAGTCTCCCCATTACAAAAATTCTGACTGTGTGGATCAGTTAGCTAGGGCTGCTATAACAAAATACCACAAACTAGGTGCATAAAACATCAGAAATTTATTTTCTCACAGTCTGGAGCCTAAACTTCAAGACCAAGGTGCTAGAAATTTCAGTTTGTCTTGAGGCTTTTTTTTTTTTTTTTTTTTGCTTTGCAGATGGCCACTTCCTCACCATGTAGTCATATGGCATTTTCTTTGTGTGGCTGCCTCCATGGTATTTTTTTCTCCTCTTATAAGGACCCCAATCTTATTAAATTAGGGGCCCATTCTTGTAACCTCATTTAATCATACTCACCTTAAAAGCCTTATCTCCAAGTGCAGTCTCATTGATTGTTAGGGCTTCAACCTGTAAATTTGGGAGGGATACAAGTCTATAACACTAGACTTTAAATCTTTTTTTAGAAAAAGAAATAAGAGACTTCCAGACAAGATGGCAGAGTAGGCAAAAGCTGTGCATGCCTCCTTTCACAACCACAATACAATTACCACTACAGAAGAACAAACACTGGGAGTCACCTGAAGTCTGTTTGAACAGAAGACCTATAACTGGGAACATACAGAAGAGGCCATCTTGAGACTGGTTGGAGGGGTGGAGACACAGGAACTTGTCCTACACCAAAGCATGGTGGTTAAAAATAGAAAGGGATATCTTAGCTGCAGATGTCCACACTCAGAGGAACGAAAGGTCCTGAGCCTATACTAGGTTCCCCAGTCCAGGAATTGTTTGGAAGAAAAGTCCCCATAAATTTGGCTATGAAAACCCGCAGAGATTGGGGATGTGAAAGACAAAGAGCTGCTAGAGTCAGAGACATTTCTCTTAAGGGGCCCATGTGCCAACTTACTCACTGACAAACTCACTTACTCTGAGCTCCAGTGTTGGGGCGGCAGCTTGAAAGGCATCAAGGACATATGGAGAGGAACTGAATTGTCTGGCTTCAGGGTAAGGGCAGGAAGGGTGGCTTCCTCCTAGACAGAAGTGCTGGCAGAATCCATTGTTTCTTTGTTCATCTCACCCCACTCCGAGCAAGCAGATGTAGGCAGCTGCCATATCTGAGTTTCCATCAACTTGGCTAACACAGGTTGCCCTGCCCTGGTAATTCCCTGAGACCCTGCCATACTCAGCTTGTGGGCCCACCAAAGCCTCCTCCAGCGGCTTTTCTGTAAAACAGCCTATTTGGGCTCATGCTGAGGGCTTTCTTATAATCTCTCAAAAGTTCAAAAAAAACAAACAATCAGCATCTGGCCTCAGCATGCCTTAAACATCTTGTTGAGTGGCCCTAAGCCTGGCACTAGTGGCAGTCAGCCTGTTTGAGATTAGGCCTCTCAAGGCACTTCCAAGCTCAGTGAGTGTGGAAGATACCTGCAGATTGCTTGATAAATCTTGTTAGGTGGTCCTAGGCAGTGCACAGGCTGCAACTGGAGTTGGCCTGCAATGAGGCCCATCCCAGGAGACCACCGGGCTGGCACGCCTCATAGCAGGCTTCAAACAAGCCTGAGCATCACCCGGAGCTGCATCTAAAAATGACACACCCAAAGGGAAGACTGGGCAGGCACCAGAGCCCTGCTAAAGTGAATCCTGCTCTGTAGGGTTAGCCCCTCACCAACCAGTCCTCATAACCAATAGCCTGAGTGTCAATCCCTCCCACTAATGTGAAAATAGCAACCAAGGCTCAATTACAACAGAAGGGCACACACAACCTATGCAAGGGGCACAGCTGGAGCACCAGGCTCAGGTGAGCAGGGAGGACTGTGCCACTGGGCTCCAGAGGACACCGATTACATAAGGCCACTCTACTAAGACCGGGAGACAGAGCAGCCCTACCTAATACATAGAAATGAGCAAGGATGCCATAATGGAAAAACAAACAAATTTAAAAAGATCTTAAATGGAAAAACGGAGCAAAGCTCCAGATAAAGAACTAAACAAAATGAAAATGAACACTCTACAAGATGCAGAGTTCAAAACACTGGTTATAAGGATGTTCAATGAACTTAGGGGAAGAGTAGAAGAACTCAGTGAGTATTTTAACAAAGAGGTAGAAAATGTATAAGTGGAGATAGAAAACATAAAAAAGAATCAGTCGGAAATGAAGAATACATTAGAGGGAATCAACAGTAGATTAGATGAAGCAGAGGATTGAATCAGTGATTTGGAAGTTAAAATAGCAGAAAACACCCAATCAGAACAGCAACAAGAAAAAAGAAACCCCCCAAATCAGTATAGTTTAAAGATCCTCCGGACAACATCAGCCGTAATGACATACACATCATAGGGATACCAGAAGGAAAAGAGAGAGCAAGGATTTGAAAACCTATTTGAGGAAATAATGACAGGAAACTTTCCTAATTTGGCAAAGAAAATAGCCATAGAAGCCCAGGAAGCACAGACTCCCAGTCAAGATAGACCCAAAGAGGCCCACACCAAGACACATTATATTTAAAATGCCAAAGGTTAAAGAAAAAGAGAGAATTTTAAAAGTAGAAAGAGAAAAATAGTTAGTTACCTACAAGGGAGCTCCCGTAAGACTGTCAGCTGAATTCTCGACAGAAACTTTGCAGGCCAGAAGGGACTGGCACAAAATCTTTAAAGTGGTGAAAAGCAAGGACCTACAACAAGATTACTCTACTGAGCAAAGTTATCATTTAGAATCAAAGAACAGGTAAAGAGCTTCCCAGATAAGAAAAAGGTAAAGGAGTTCATCACCGTGAAGCCAGAAACATTACAAGAAACATTATAGAGACTTCTTTAAGAATAAGAAGAAAAAAGTTTAAAAATATGAATAATAAAATGGTGATAATTACATATTTATAAACAATTACTTGAAATATAAATGGATTAAATGCTCCAATCAAAAGTCAGGGTGGCTGATTGGATAAGAAAACAAGACTCCTGTATATGCTGCCTTCAAGCAACTCACTTCAGGTTGAAAGACACACACAGGCTAAAAGTAAAAGGATGGAAATAAAGCAATTTTTGAAAATGGAAACAAAAAACTTTTTTAAAGCTAAGATAGCAATACTTTACAGCAGACAAAATAGACTTTAAAACAAAGGCTATAACAAGAAATGAAGGACCAATAATCAAACTTCTGGGTATTTTTCCAAACAAACTCAAAACACTACTTCAGAGGGACATGTGTGTCCATATGTTCATTGCATTATTTACAATAGCCAAGATATGGAGGCAACCTGGTTGCTCATCAATGGATGGATGGATAAAGAAGAGATGGTACATACACACAATGGAATTTCTCAGCTATTAAAAAAAAAATGAAATCTCGCCATCTGCAAACATGGATGGACCTGGAGTGTATTGTGTTGAGTGAAGTAAATCAGACAAAGACAAATGTGTGTGAGTTCACTTACATCTGGAATCTAAAGAACAAAGTAAACAGACAAAACAAACTCATAAATGCAGAGAACATTTTGATTGTTGCTTAATTGGAGGAAATTTGGTGGGTGTGTAAAAAAGGAGAAGGTATTAGAATAATATTGGTAGTTACAAATATTTATTGGGATGTAACGGATAGCATAAGGACTATAGTTAATAATATTGTAATAAGTACATATGGTGTCAGATGGGTACTAGTTTTATCAGGGTGATCACTTTGTAAGATATGTAAATGTCTAATTACCATGTTGTTCATCTGCAACTAATCAAATAAGTATGCCAACTGTAATTGAAAAATTAAAAAAAATTATTTTAAAAAAGATTGATAAGCAAAGCAAAAATAAAAATTAAAAAAAAAGAGAGAGAAAAGGAAAAAGAATTAAAAAGGAATCCCAAAAGCCACAGCTATGAAAAAGTTTTTTCATTAACAATGATGTTGAGACTACCTCATACTCCCAAGGTGTATCACTGTGTATCCAACCAACTTATTTCTTTTAAATACCTTCAGAGAATGTTTTCTTTATTTTCAATACACCAGAAATTAATGTAGAAAAGGAGGAGGTACTTGCTGTTATTCTTCTGGAACAATTTATGTTTTTCTCTGCAATTGAACACTTTATTAGATCAAGACTGCAGAAGAAAAGAGGTGTCTACACATTCACCAGGATATATACATTATACAATTGCTTTATTAAGTGCCTTGGGTTAATAGGTAACAACAACAACAACAACAACAACAAAACCAAGAGAAAAACAAAGACAAATTATATTCATAAACTCAAGTTTGCTGTTTCACCTCAAACATCTCATGTGTGCCAGTCTTCCATGTGCTTAAGGGTCAGTCTGTATTTACAAAACCAACATCCACCTTGAAATTTAATTCAGTTAATATTGGCCTATCTAAGAAAAGTTGTCCCAGAATCTCAACTTAAAACACCTTTAAAAATTATTTATTTCTGGGTTATGTGTAATGAGACCTTATACCTTCAGGTATTGAAGAATAGGGCAAAACAGATGTATCATAACGTAGCTTTATAACATACTTTTCTCAGGGTACCCTGCCTCTTATAGGATTTTAGATTTCGTAAACAATAAAACTTAGTCAGCAAAGCCTAAAACAGAAACATGTAAGTATATGCAGAAGTGTCACTTCAAGTTTACTTTAAATTTTCAGGGATTAAATGGACAGGCAGATTTTTTGGGTGGTTGGCCTATATTGGTTTCAGATTTTTTTATTAAATAATTTGGGGATAAATAAATAAGTTTATTATTCAATATAAATTAATTCTTCCAATCATTCATTATTTTAGAGCAGCCAAAAATCTCTTTCAGCCTACCAAAAGTTAAAGAGAGTTGAATTCCAGTCAGTATGAACCAAATATCACAGTTTCTGATGCTGAACTGACTTTGTATCATGTGCATTATGGTATATTTATGCCTGTAATATTTTTCATGAAGTAAAATTAATTCACATTACTCTACATATTGTTTGTTAATTGTCTAAATTCTTTATCCAAATTTTGAAGTGCTTATTAAATTTGATCACAACCAAAAAATGCCTGGGAGATAAATTACGTTTTCATCATTAACCTGCTCAAATACATTAAAGACTTTAAACATTTTTTTTAATGTTTATATTCTTGGTTGCTAAATGTTGCTGGTTCAGTTGTGTCCTTCCCCATTCCCATGTTGAAGTTCTAATCTCCAGTACTTTCAGAACATGACTGTAATTGAGATAGAGTCTTAGAAAAGTAATTTGAAATGGAGTCATTAGGGTAGGTCCTAACCCGATATGACTGGTGTCCTTAAAAGGGGAGAAAATTAGGACACCAAAAACACAGTGGAAAGATTATGCACAACTTTGATTGAGGAATGCCCCTTGCTCAAAAATCAATAATTAATCTCTCTTTCATTTAGAATAAATCAAACTCCATAATTTGAAGTCAGCCATCTGCAAGCCAAGCAGAGAAGTCTCAGAAAAAAACAAATCTGTCAACATCTTGATCTTGGACTTCTAGCCTGAAGAATTTCTGTTCCTTAAGCCACCCAAGTTGTGGTACTCTTTAATGGGAGCCCTAGCTGACGAATACATTAAGTTTTAGTTAAAGTTGATTAAAATTTTTCCAAAAGAAAATCTATCTTTTATTGAATGTTTATTGAAGATTTACTAAATGCCAAATATATGTACTATTTAATTTACAACACAAACAAAAAAATGAAAGTAGATTAGTATTGGCCTCATTTTAAAGATATTTAAAGATATTGGTACTTTGCCCCAAATTACATTGTTTGTTAACACTGGTTTCATCATTTGAATTTTGCTCGTATACATTATAATATTCGACCTCCACATTATAAACTCTTTACACCCCATACCCCCACACACGCTTAATTTCTTATCTTTTTTGGAGTCCTAGTTTTTGGACTCTTGGTTCAGGATTTTTTTCACTATACCAAAATTTCTCTATCTGACATTCCCAATGTCAACATTAGAATAAATTTAACAGCAAGTTCAGTACAATGGAAAGAGAGCAGACCTGGATAGGGATCTTGAATTTATCAATCAATAGCTATACAACGTGCATCCACCTAACTTCTATGAGACTTATACCTTCATTTGAGGAATGGAATTACACTTGATGTGAGGGCTCTTCTGAGGTTTGATGTAAAGTCTGTGCATAGTGCCTGGCTTATGACAGACTCATATACATCACTCAGATCATAAATAGCCTTTAAAATAAAATCTGTGGCTCTATCATAATTTTTATTTTTGTGTGATTCTATATAATTATAACTTTAAGATCCTTTTAAAAATTTTAATATTGCTAAATTTTAGCAATTAAAATTTATTATTTGCATAATAATACCAGCTACAGCAAAGCAAAAGCTTCTTTGGATCAGTATTCCCAACTCAGAATTGTTTTCTCATTAGGTGCTTCTAAATAGATAATCAGTGGTAGAATTACTGAGAGCAAGAGTTTTTGCTAACTTGAGTTGGCAGACAACATAAGCCAAAGTAAAGAATTATTAAGAAAAAAATTCTACCCATCATTAATACTTCATTTGTTGATTCATTCATTCAGTAAGTAGCTAGCAAGTGACTAATGTATGCAAACGCTAAGATGATGCAGAATTTACAAAGATAAATCAAAAAGGACAGAGTTAATAAAAAATACATAAATATGATTAAAACAGGAAAAGAGGTGAAACTTTTCATACTAGAATTGCACAGAAAATCCTGAGAGTCTAGACTGAAGAGATTATTTTTAACTGACTTGATTAAGGCAGACAACATAGAAGGCACATAATTTAAACTGGGTTGTAAAAGATTAGTAATATTTAGTTCTTAAGGAAATAGGAGTATGGGAGAAACAAAATGATTTTAATGTAGGTGGGAAATCACAGGCGTATACACAAGAAATCAGTAGTTCAATTTAGCTATAATGTAACTGTACTGATGAAACTAGTTGGAAATCATGAGTTTTGAATGCCAAATTATAGAGTTTTGATATATTCTGAGGGAGATTAATTATACATTTTTGTGCAGAGGAGCATTACTCAATCAAAACTGTGACATTTCTTTAAGTTACCCTCATTTTCCATTCTGCTCCAATAAAGGGAAAGGCTAGCCTCTTTATTTGAACTACAAATCACTATATCTCTGATACTGTACCCACTTTGGTAAAAGTAGACCCTTTAAAATTCCTCCATATCAGGAGCTTTAATCTTTTACCTATAGATAATCTTTAAGAGTTCCATGAACTAGGCATAGCCCAGAAAAATACATCACACACACACACACACACACACACACACACACACACACACATGCACCACACACATTTTCTTTGATTACCTTTTTATCATATTGAAAAATGTCTATTTGTCTATGGAGAAAATGTTACATTAATGCTTTTATAGCTTGATGTAAATGGCATAATACACTACTGGTTATATGTATAGTCGTTACTTATACCATATTTCATTTAGCATAGTTCTGGTTGATATAAATTAATAAAAACATATCTTTTGCCATTGTTTATATTGGACATAAGTTGGAAAATATTAAAGAAAAAAGATTAAGTGAAAATAAAATACTTTTGATTTTAATTTCATTAAAATATCTGATTGATCATAAAATCACAGTGTTAGAGAATAGCAAGCTTTTTTCCAAAAATAAACTAAAGCCATTAAAACTGAAAAAACTGCTCAGATGTGTCCAACCTGAGAATGTGTCACATACCATTGGTATATCTCATGAGAAGATGGCTTGGTTTAAAGAGCCTGGAAATTAAAGCTACCCTGAATCAAACCCTTTCCATGAAGCATCCTGCAAGAGTGTATTCTATTTCCAATTATGAAACAGAGCTACTCACATCTGGAGACACCTTGATGCAACCATGTTTCCTGGCAACGAATAATCTGATGTGTAGCTTGCTCAGGAATAAAGTGAAACGGTACTTATGACAAAAAATACCACTCATTCTAGAAATGTGTATTTGTTTTTAACATATTAGATAAGGTCATGAAGAATTAGTGATACTGTCTTTTCTCAGAAGCATGAAGCTACGTAAAACTAATGGCATCTCTCTTTGTAGCCAGTAAAACTAATGGCATCTCTCTGTGTAGCCAACACCTAGATTTTAGCTTATGTGCATTCGGATGACAAAAATAATAAAAAATTATTATTTTCGGAGAACTCCTTTTAGAATCCTCAAAATCTCTTGAATTTCCTCCAATATTAAAATCTGACTAAAAGTCAATTCTTGATCATCTGTTCAGAAATAGGATATCTGCAATGCTTGATAACACTGTTTCTGCTGTCTGGATAAAGAAAAGTATGGAAATGAGTCATGATTCACAAAACAGTTATCAAATAGCAGCCAAAGATTCTGGAAGTAGGCTTCAACTTTTACTGTTAGACATTAATTTGAACAAAGTTGCTGAACCCCGCTCTTTTTTTTTTAACAAGCGAAACTAGCCAAATTTAATTTTATATGTACAAATGGAAATCCCACATATATGAGAGAATCAGAGACACACACACCCATACTTGAGAGGGTCAGAGACAGAAAGGGAAGATGAGGTATATATAACATTCTGAGCTAAGAATGCAGTATGGCCCCTTGGGGTTTCAGAGGGAAGGAAGATCATCTGCAGGACTGTAAGAAGACCGGAAGTTCAGTAATTAGAAGTTTGCCTTGCTATGGATAAGTTAAAAAGATTACCTCTGATAATTCCTTATTATGTGCAAGGCTTCTAATTTAAATTTTTCTAGATATTTAAAGGGGTGAGGGGCAGAAGTTTCTCCTGACCCCACAGGGTCTTGGTCATTTTTAACTTAAAGCGATCTGCGTAACACAGAGGCACATCTTGGTTGACTTATTCTGAAAGCCTACAACAGACTGTGTGCAGCAGAGCTGCCAGCCATCATGGACTATAATGTAAAAAAAAAATAAACTGTTTTGCTTTTTCGCCATGGTTTTATCAGATTTATTTGTTATAGTAGCTGAGTCTTGTCCTAGTCTGGTATAACCATCTTGGGTAGGGCATCCATTTCTCAAAGTCTTTTTTTAATTACTATTTCTAATTATGTTGACATTCAATATTATATTAGTTTCAAGTGTACTGCATAGTGATTAGACACTTATACAATTTATGAAGTGATCCCCCAATAAGTCTAGGATCCAACTGGAAACATATAGTTATTACAATATTATTAACTACATTCTTTATGCTGTACTTTACATCACCGTAACTATTTTGAAACTGCTAATTAATACTTCTTAATCCCTTCACCATTTTTTTCACACAGACCCCCAAGCCCCGTTCATCTAGCAACCATTAGTTTCTTCTCTGTATCTGTGAGTCTTTCTGTTTGGTATGTTTATTTTGTTCTTTAGATTCCACATATAAGTAAAATCATATGGTATTTGTCTTTCTCTGCCTTATTTCACTTAGAATAATATCTTGTAGGTCCATCTATGTTGCAAATGGTAAGATATCTTTCATTTTTATGGCTAATATTCTATTATATATATGTACTACCTCTTTTTCTAGTCATCTATTTATGGACATTTTGGTTGCTTCTTGACTATTATAAATAATGCTGCAATGAACATAGAAGTGCATGTATTTTTTCAAATTAGTGTTTTAGATTTCTTCAGATAAATACCCAGAAATTAGATTGTTGGGTCATATGGTAGTTCTCTTTTTAATTCTTTGAGGAAATTCCATGCTATTTTTCATACTGGCTGAATCAATTTGCAGTCCCACAAACAGTGCACAAGGGTACCCTTTTCTCCATATGCTCACCAGCACTTGTTTGTTGATTTATTGATGATAATCATTCTGACAAGTGTGAGGTCATATCTCATTGTGGATTTAAATTTGCATTTCTCTGATTATTAGTCATGTTGAGTATCTTTTTCATATATCTAATGGAAATCTGTATGTCCTCTTTGGAGAAATGCCTCTTCAGGTCCTCTGCTTATTTTTTTAATTGGATTTTTTGTTTGTTTATTTTTTGGTGTTATGTTGTATGAGTTCTTTATAAATTTTGGATACTAACCCCTTATCAGAATATCATTAGTGAATATCTTCTCCCATTCAATAGTTTGCCTTTTTGTTTTGTTGATGGATTCCTTTGCAGTGTAAGAACTTTTTAGTTTGATATAGTCCCACTTGTTTATTTTTTATTTTGTTTCCCTTGCCTAAGAAGATATATCAGAAAAAAAAATATTGCTAAAAACAATGTCAAAGAGTATACTGCGTATGTTTTCTTCTAGTAGTTTTATGTTTTCAGGTATTACATTTAAGCCTAATCTGTTTTGAGTATATTCTTTTATATGGTGTAAGAGGATGGTTCAGTTTAAATTTTTGCATGTATCTTTTCTGTTTTCTCAACACCATTTATTGAAAAGACTGTCTTTACATCCTTGTATATTCTTGACTCCTATTTAGTAGCTTAAAATACCATATAGGCATTGTTTTATTTCTGGGCTCTCTATTCTGTTCCATTGATCTATGTGTCTGTTTTTATGCAAGTACCATGTTGTTTTAATTACTATGGCCTTGTAGTATAGTTTGATATTAGGTAGCATAATATTTCCAACTTTGCTTTTCTTTCTCAAGATTGTCGTAGCTATTTGGCATCTTTCATGGTTTCGTATAAAGTTTTGAATTGTTTGTTCTTCTATGGAAAATGCCATTGGTAGGTTATTAAGAGTTTCATGCAATTTCTAAGTTGCTTAAGTAATATGACATTTTAATGATGTTAATTCTTCCTATCCATGAGTACAGTTTATGTTTCCATTTATTTGTATTTTTTTTTAAGTTTCTTCAATGACTTATAATTTTCCAGGTACAGGTCTTTTACTTTCTTGGTTAAATTTATTCTTAGTTATTATTGTTTTTGATGCAAAAGTAAATGAGATTGTTTTCTTAATTTCTCCTTCTGATCATTCATTATTGATATATAGAAATGCAATCAATTTTTGAATATTAATTTTGTATCCTGCTA
>NW_011888860.1:3514544-3519625 GCF_000151845.1 Pteropus vampyrus | reverse complement strand
TTTTTTTTAAGTTTCTTCAATGACTTATAATTTTCCAGGTACAGGTCTTTTACTTTCTTGGTTAAATTTATTCTTAGTTATTATTGTTTTTGATGCAAAAGTAAATGAGATTGTTTTCTTAATTTCTCCTTCTGATCATTCATTATTGATATATAGAAATGCAATCAATTTTTGAATATTAATTTTGTATCCTGCTACTTTACTGAATTCGCTTATTAGTTCCACCAGTTTTTTTGGTGGAATCTTTGTGATTCTCTATATAATATGTCATCTGCAAATAATGATAGTTTTTTTCTTCTTTTCCAATTTGGATGCCTTTTGTCTCTTTTTCTAGTCTGATTGCTGTGGCTAAGACTTCCAATACTATGCTGAATGAAAGTGGTAAAGTGGACATCCTTGTTTTGTCCCTGATGTTAAGGAAAATACTTTTAGTTTTTCCTCTTTGAATATGATGTTACCTTTGTGTTTGTCTCACATGGCCCTTATTATGTTGGAGTATGTTCCCTCTATTCCCACTTTGCTGAGAGCTTTTTTTTTTTTTTATCATAAATGGATGCTAGATTTTATCAAATACTTTTTCTGCATCTATTGATATGATTTCATGATTTTTTTCTCCATTTTATTTATGTGGTGTATCACTTTAATTGATTTGCAGGTATTAAACCAAACTTGCATCTCAGGATGTGTAATCTTTTTAATGTATTGCTAAATTTAGTTTGCTAATATTTTGTTGAGGATTTTTGCATCTATGTTCATCAGGGATACTTGCTTATAATTTTCTTTTTTATAATCTACTTGTATGATTTTGGAATCATGGTAATCCTGGCCTTGTAAAATGAGGTTGGAAGTATTCTCTCCTCCTGAATTTTAGGCATAGTTTAAGAAGGATAGGTGTTAATTCTTCGACTATTTGGAAAAATTTACCTCTGAAAACACTGGTACAGGACTCTCGTTTGTTGGGAGTTTTTTGATTACTGATTTGATTTTGTAGTTAATTGGTTTGTTCAGATTTTTTTTCTTGACTCAATATTGGAAGATTGTATGTTTCTAGGAATTGATCCATTTCTTCCAGACTGTCTAATTTGTTGGCATATAATTGTTCATAATATTCTTATAATTCTTTGTATTTCTGTGGTGTCAGTTGTCACCTCATTTATTTTTGAATTTATTTATTTGAGTTCTCTCATTTTCTTGATGAGTTTGGTCAAAAGTTTATTAATTTTTTTTCATTTTTTCAAAGAACCCACTCTTAGTTTCATTGATCTTTTTTTATTTTGTGGACTCTATTTTATTTATTTCTCCTTTGATTTTTATTATTTCCTTCTTCCTACTCATTTTGAGCTTTGTTGTTAATTTTGAAGTTCCTTTACCTGTAAGATTAGATTGTTTCTTTGAGATGTTTCTTATTTCTTGTGGTAGGCTTATAGTCCTATGAATTTCCCTCTTAGAACTGCTTTCACTGCATTCCATCAATTTTGAGTCATTGTTGTTTCATTTTCATTTGCCTCAGGATATCTTGATCTCATTGTTAACCTATTGATTGTTTAGTAGTGTGCTATTTAGCCTCCATGTGTTTGTGTGTTTTTCAGCTTTCTTCTTGTAGTTGATTTCTAGTTCTATACCATTGTGGCCAGAGAAAATGCTTAATATAATTTAAATTTTATTAAATTAATTGAGGTTTATTTTGTGGCCTAACATGTAGTCTATCCTAGAAAAAGTTACATGCGTACTTGAAAAATATATTCTGTTGCTTTGGAGTGAAAAGCTATAAAAATATCAATTAAATTCATCTGGTCTAATGTATCATTTAAGGCCACTGTTTCCTTGTTATTTTCTGTCTGGTCAATCTACTGATGTCAAGGGAGTGGTAAGGTCCCCTATAATTACTGTATTACTGTATATCTTTCTTTTTATGTTTGTCAATATTTTCCTTATATATTAAGTTGCCCCTTACATTGGATGGGTAAATGTTTACAAGAGTTATATTCTCTTATTGGATTGATTTCTTTATCAACATGAAATGTCCTTGTCTGTCTCTTATTATAGCTTTTCTTTTTAAGATCTATTTTGTTTGATTTAAGTATTGCTACCCCAGTTTTTTTTTGTTTCCGTATACATAAAGTATCTTTTTCCATCCCTTCACTTTCAGTTTTTGTGTGTCTTTCAATGAGAAGTGGGTCTTTTGTAGACAGCATATTTATGGATCTTATTTTTTTTATCCATTTGGCCACTCCATGTCTTTTGATTAGAACATTTTATCCACTTACATTTAAAGTGATTATTAATAAGTAAGTCATTATTACCATTTTATTACACATATTTATGTTCTCCCCTGCTCTTTCTTCTTAAAGAAGTCCCTATAACATTTCTTATCATACTGGTTTGGTATGGATGAACTTCTTTACTTTTTCTTATCTGGGAAGCTCTTTATCTGTCCTTTGATTCTAAATGATAGCTTTACTGAATAGAGTAATCTTGGTTGTAGGTCCTTTTCATCACTTTAAAGGTTTCATGCCAAAACTTTCTGGCCTAAAAAGTTTCTGTTGAGAAATCAGCTAACAGTCTTATAGGAGCTCCCTATGGCTAACTAATTGTTTTTCACTTGCTACTTTTAAGATTCTCTCTTCGTCTTTCACCCTTAGTATTTTAATTATGATGTGTCTTGATATGGGCCTCTTTGGGTTCATCTTGTTTGAAACTCTGTACTTCATGGACTTGTATGTCTATTTTCTTCGTTAGAAAAGTTTTCAGTCATCCTTTCTTTAAATAGCTTGTCAATTCCTTGTTCTCTTTCTTCTTCTGGTACCTCTATGGTGAAAATGTTGTTACTCCTGATGTTGTCCCAGAGGCCCCTTAAACGATTCTTTTTTTTTTTTTCATATTCTTTTTTCTTTTTGCTCTTCGGATTGGTTTTATTCTGGCACTTTGTCTTCCAAATCACTGATTTGATATTTTGTTTATCTTATCTGCTATTGTTTCCTTCGTTTCAGTTATTATACTCTTCATTTCTGACTTGTTTTTTTTTTTTTATGGTTTATATGTCCTTTTTTATGCTTACTATTTCTTGGTTGAAGTTCTCATTAAGATCATCTACTCTTCCCCCAACTTCATTGAGTATCCTTATAACCATTGTTTTGAACTCTGGTAAGTTGCTTGCCTTCATTTTGTTTAGTTCCTTTTCTTAAGTTTGCTCCTGTTCTTTTATTTGGAACATGTTTCTTTCTCTATTCATATTGCTTTCTGTCTGTGTTTGTTTCTATGTATTAGGTAGATCTGCTACATCTCCCAGTCTTGGCAGGGTGGCCTTATGTAGTAGGAGTGCTGTGTGTCCCTGTGGCACAACCTCTCTAATCACCTGAGTTGGGTGCTCCAGGAGCATTCCTTGTGTGAGCCCTCTTGTTGTAACTGACCCTTGATTGTTACTGGCATGTCAGTGGGTAGGATTAATTATCAGGCTGACTGGCTGTGTAAATTGTCCATGACCACAGTATACAAGCTGCTATGCTGGGGCTCACCCCAAAAAGGGAGTCTCTGATGTTTGCTGAGACAACCCTTTGGGTGTGGTTATTGTGGAACTAATCAGTTTGTGCTCTGTTGTGTCTTAAAGGCAGCCACCAGGTGTGTTGGGTCTGGGGCCTCTTGGAAGAGGCTCTGGTGTAAGTAATAATTAGCCATTGCCTATGCCCAGCTTGGGGCCCCTGGTCGAAGCTGCAAAATGATCTACAATTGGTAACTGCCTATGCTGGGCCCAGAGGAATATTTGAAAACCCGCGTTTCTAATCAAGGCTGATTACTACCAGTACAAGGCCTAGGGCCACTCAGCAAGAGGCACAGGGCACACCAAGGTCAGCCGCTGACTACCTGAGGTCTGCGGACATTTGAGAGTTTTTAGGAAAGTCTGTGCAGCACAATCTCAGGCTGGCTGCCTGCCCCTGAAAGAACCTCTGTTAGAGCCTGAGTTGTAGGATCAGGGCCTCAGGGAGTCATTAGGGTTGGGCAATGTTCATCAGGTTAATGCAGATTCATATTTGATGCCCACCTTTGCCTGCAGTCTATGTGGTGGGGAGGGCTCAACACATGAACAATGGCGACTATCTTTCCAGCCTTCATCCTTAAGCCACAGAATTCAGTTTTTACCTGTGTGTCTCTGGTGCCTTTTGAGCTACTGTCACTTTGCTGAAGCTTAGGGTCAATGTTTGTGAGTGAGTGAGTCTGTGCAGGAGCCCTTTAAGAGGACACCCATGTTTCCAGCAGGCTTCCATCTCACCCAAATGGAATCCCCAACGGTTTTCACAGCTAGATATTGGAGGGACTCCTCTTTCTGGCGCTGGTGCTCTAGGCTGGGGAGTCAAGTGTGAGGCTGGGACCCCTCATTCCTCAGGAGGGACCTCTATATCTGAGATATACCTCCAGATTCTCAACCGCCATACGTGGGTGTGGAACCAGCCTGTTTTGAATCTTCGCTCCCCAGTCTCGACGTGGCTTCTTCTTTATATCTTTAGTAATAAAAGTTCTGTTCAGCTAGTCTTAACATGGTTCCAGGAAGATTGTTCTATAGTTTAGCTGTCATTTTGATGTTGTTATGGGAGGAAGTGAGCACAACATTTACCTACTCCACCATCTTAACCCGGGGTCCCAGTAGTTTGTGCCATCCCCATTCTTTTAAATGTTTCGGAGAAGAATTGAAAGCCAAAGATGAGGTTTCCTCGTGACAGGAAATTTTTTCACCTCTCAATGAATGATTCCTGAAGTGTTTGAAAGAACTTTGGGCAGATATCTTACTACTTTTGAATGAACAAGAAAGCAAAATAATTGGACAGGAAGTGTTCATTCAAGGCTTCCTTCATCTATATCAAAATTTTGATATGCAATCAAGTCAATTTTTGACTGTTTGATCTTAATGTTCCTGAGGAGAGTATATTAAAATTTTCAATATCTGATTTACATTTACCGTGGTTCTACCAAAAGTTACTCAGTATATTTGGATGTAGTTAATACATGTTTATGATGAATACAACTTCTTCTTACATTTTTACTTTTATAAAATCTCTTTTATTTGACCTTATTTTTTTCTTTCACCT
>NW_011888860.1:3478423-3513124 GCF_000151845.1 Pteropus vampyrus | reverse complement strand
ACCCAGGTTAGAGTTTCCATAACAAGGAGCTAGATAGAGGACAGGATGTGAATGATTCATAGCTCTAATACCATACACTCTCACAATCTTACCAAAATTTGGTAAATTTTTTAAATTAATATATCTCTATTTTTTGTGTTTCTGTCCTGTATTTTCATGTCATGTATACACTCTTGCTCTTAGGATGATTTCCAGACAATTTCAATGATTTATTTTTATAATTTTCACCAACTAAATTGTTATTTTGCTAGGAAAGTGATCCACCAATCCCCTTACATGGCTATTCTGAAGTCCTGCCCACCACATTCTTTTAAATAAACATTTGAATTTCCATTGCATGCTCAGGAAACAGGACTGTGCTGAGCATTTTCCTATGGCTTGTATGTAAGGGGCACTACAAATGATACTGAAAGATATATGAGTGCTACATGGTAGAGGACCTTGAACTCATATTGGGGATTTAGACTTGATCTCATGGATAAAAGAAAGCCATCTGAAATTTTTAAATAAAATAGTGTTATAATTGGGTGTATGTAATGCTGGGGAAATACAATTAAAGACAAAAATATTCTGCCAACCCAAAACCTCTCCAAAAATATTTATTATTAAATAAGCATTAAAGAAAAAGAATTGATACACATCACAGGAAGCTTGTTAAAGAGATAACAAAGACATTAAAATAAAAAATAAAAAAACTCTCACCCTTTTCTATAGCCAAGCAGATACAACCCACTACATGTATGTTCTCAAGGTAAACAACTAGTCTTCAAGTCAGAGGACCTGACAATATCACTGATCTCACATGGTTCACTCTAAGTTCATCTGATAACTGGAGTGATCATCTAGGTTAATTAATTGGCTTTATTTAAAGTAAAAATAAATTTCTAGTATATTTATGACAAGAGATTTGCAACTTGAAGCCAGCTACAAGCTAAAGTTAAGCTTCTATCTCTTACAGAAACTGGAAAGTAGGGGGATATATTTATTGATTATTATATTTTAAAGAGATGACTTATTATTCCTTGAGGAAGGCATTTATGCCTTTTTAAATTGGCAAAAAGTCTTATTTAGCTTTTTAAAAGATTTATATATATCTCACAGTCAGAGAAATAACTTAAAAGTTTTCTAAGGGAAATGTTCTAAGAAAAAGAAGAAAGAAAAAGGTCTATTTCTCTATTTATACAAGGAAAATTTTGTTTTCTGTTTTTATATGTCTATTTACCCTTACAATTACAGCATCATTTGGTTCAAAGATGTGAAAATTTCTGACATTTGCTTATTATTCATTGATCTTGAAGAAAATGACACATTTTTGCATAAAAATAACTGAGATGAAATTATATTGCACTTGTATAATAACTTTTTTTATTTGCCCTATTGCTGACCTAGTCTTATCAAAACATACTGGGAGAATTGAATATGAAACAAATCAATTTTCTTCCACATTTCACCAGAGCCACAGTTATTTTTTGCCACAAAACTGAGCCTTTGTTCATATCTTAACTAAAAAGTAAAATATTTCTCGTAATTCTTTTTAGACAGCCTTTCTTTCATTATTTTTATTTATATTCAATATCCTATATTTGACTATTACTATCAGATCCTTATAGCAAATCTTAGCTATAAACTTCCCTTTTAAAATAATTCTCAAATTTGTCTGCTATATAGAATGCAAAATAACTTGTCTTTGATAGAATATTATAGCTCATACAGTGTTTGCATAGCCACTACCTAATTCCTAAAACAATTGTGTGAGTAGGCAGGATAAGTAGAATTATACATATTGTGCTGATATGGATTTTGAGACTCAGAAAGCTTGAGCAACTTTTACAAGGTAATGGAATACAGCTGAAATTAAAATTCAGCACTCCTGATACCCAATTAATACAACTTTCCACTACATCTTGCTATACTAGAAAGGTTTTCTTCAGTTTTCATATTACAATTTGTGTAGAAACCTAAGATCATATAGCACAAACTTATGTTGGAGGTTCCATTCTATCACCTCAATTTAACAAACAAACAAACAAAAGAACACTATTAGAAACCTACAATGGAAAAGAAAATTCCACTAGGAGGAAACTGATTTCAATGAGCTGTTATCCTTATCCAAGATAAGATTTTTTTGAAAGTTGGGGAATGGAGAATGCTAATGAGTCGATGAAGGAGATATGATATAGAATATCAACAAGATGATAATATGATATAATTATCTCAATTGACATACACTGGTGGAAACAAAAATATGCTAATTAAGCAAGCATTTCGATTAACAAGGTTCTTAGGGATAACTTGTATTGCAAAATATGCACTTTTAATTAAAGTATTGTTGGTAAAAATAACTGGACATGTGATCATTTTTATAATACAAAGGTTTAGATTTTCCAGGCATACATAGCAATGTATTATGAAAAATTTGTCTAATAAGTAACCGATATGACTGATATAACTTATGAAATATGCCTCAATAACTTCCTTACAAACAATATAGTTATAAAAATAAATTCAGAAGTAAAAACATACTGTGCAATTTAATGTTGACTGGTGTGTGCCGCTGATACAGAAAAAATCATTCAAAGGCCAGTCGAAGGTGAATTCACATGTAGTTGATAGATTAACACCATTAATCTCAAATTCAACCTGAGTCAGACACTATATTGCCATCCTACTAACAGATTAATTGCTAACAAATATGTGACCTTTTTCTAATACATTTCTACTCCTTTTTCTGTCCTATTTCTGTGCCCTTTTTGTTGCCAAAGTAACTGGATTCAGGATCCAGCACTCTACCCACTCTTCAGATAGGATTTCTCAGAAGCTGATTAAAATCTGATTGAAGGCAACTCCAATAGACAACTCTTAAAGCAGTTGATTGATTCTATAGTGTAATCATCATTCCTTTATGTATATATTGTATAGTATACATATAGAATGATGAGATACACAAGTATACTGTATAATCTGACCACATCTAGCTATGTGGTGGTGTAGTGTAAGTTATTATCCACTCTAAGTTTTCATTTTCTTATTTGTAAAATAAGGATACTACTATTGTCAATCTTAGATGACAGATGAGAATTAATAAGACTATGTAAAGTGCTTGGTAGTAGCAGTATTTAATAATATTAGTCAATCTATTTAATAATTTTAGTCATTCTTCGCTTCTGATTTAAATACAGTCTTTGAATAATAATGTAAGCAGTGACTATGGTAGGAAGTGTGAGGAAATTATTTCCTTCCTTATCTCCTTTGTTTTCTATCTTCTTACCTTAATTAGAACAATTGAATCTATATCTTCTCTTATTCTTCCAACACAGTTTGCAGTCCGTGAATACCAGTATAATATGGCATCCAACCAGCTTAACCAAAAATATTGGTTTAGCAGAAGCTCTCAAATGCTAAAAGCATCATGCATTAAATCTTTTTCATGGAAATTTTTTATTGAGATATAATTGACATATGACATTGTGTAAGTTTAAAGTATACAATGTGTTGATTTGATACATTTATATATTACAGTATGATTACCACTGTAGCATTAGCTAATACCCCTATCAGATCACATAATTTATTTTTTGTAGTAAGAACAATTAAGATATAATTTCTTAGCAATTTTGAAGTTTTTAATACAGTATTATTCGCTATAATTACTATACTTGCTGTGCATTAGATATCTCAGACTTATCTACAATTTGCAACTCTGTATCCTTAAACAAGATCTCTTCAATTTCCCCTTGCCCCCACCCCAGCTTCTGGTAGCTCATAGACTGTCGTAACCACCATTCTACTCTGTTTTTATAAGTTCAATGTTTTTAGATTCTACATATAAGAGAGGTCATACAGTCTTTGTCTGTGTCTGGCTTATTTTACTTAACATAATGCCCTCAAGTCCATCCATGTTACTACAATGTCAGGATTTTCTTCTTTTTCATGATTGAATAATATTCCTCATGTGTGTGTGTGTGCGTGTGTGTCCTTTAACCACTTATTCATTGATGGACACTTAGGTCATTTATATCTTTTGATTATTGTAAATAACGCTGCAATAAACACGAGAGTACGGAAATCTCTTCAAGATCTTGTTTTCATGTACTTTGGATATATACCCTGAAGTAGCATTTCTGGATCATATCGTAATTCTAATCTATTTTTTTTTTGAGGAACTTCCATACTGTTGTTTTTTTTTATAGTGATTGGACCAATTTACATTTCTATCAGCAGTGCACAAGGGTTCCCTTTTCTCTACATCATGAAAATATTTTTGTTCCCCAAGAATCTTTTAGAATAATGCCAGACTTATCTGGAGTTTACTGGATATTTCTAGAAGGTAAATGGTAAAGTAGGAAGTAGAAATGGACCACAGACACTAAACACTGAAAAGCACATTAAGTATCCCTGGTCAGTGTTTCTAATTCAAATACCAGTAGTGGGCAGGCAGGTTATACAATTGAGTTCCTCAGGTAACAGGAAAAATGAAATCTAAGACAAATGAGAAAAAGCACAACTCTTATAAGAGAGGCATGTTTTACCAGCTCCATCCAATTGTTGCCATGTGATATACTGGATCCATCATTGTCATATATCCATATTTTTCAAGATAATTGGGATACTTACATATTTAAGTATCCCAATTACATATGTATAATCTCTCATATTTTAAATGATGTAAATCCACATAGAAATTTTAAGACTACATCTTTAGCTAGTAATAGTTCATAAACAGCTGATTTATGAATTCTGAGCTATCCAGCTAGTCAATTTCCTTACAAATGAAAAAGCTGATACTAACCAAGTTCACTGTATGATCAATTTCAATATGTGTATCCAAAAAAGTGTATGTGTAGCAAAGAGTTTAATTTAATAGTTGAGAGAATGGTAAATTTATTATTCTATATTAAAATATGAACATAATTTTCTTATACTCTCCTCTATAAAAATCAATCTTATCAAATCTACCTTTGTTATCCTTTTTCATCCATCTATTCCCTTTCTATACCCAGAATCTGTTACGCACACCTCTGCATTTTAAAATACTAGTAGTTCTTCAAGGTCCCACACAATATGAGTGCGGAAACTATGAATCACTTATTCCTTGTTTTATTCTTTGCACCTTTCACAGTGCCTGAGGCATTAGAGGTGTTCAAAAATATTTATGGAATGAATGAGTGTATGACTGCTGAAATGAATGAATAATCAGCCAGTCAAAATCAATAATTTCATTCTCTTTAAACCTATAGAATTTTGTTTGTTTGAAATGGCATTTGTCTTAAACTGGTTGTACACTCTTTTAGTAAACTTGAGAAGGAATGTCATGTTCAAAGTGTTGTCAGCTTTAAAGGGAGCAATTCTCTTTAAAATGTAGGCTACTTATGGGCAGTCTACTTAGAAGTTTGACCAGTAGGAGTGAATTGTGGAGGGTCATGAAAAGTCTCATCCAAAAATATATTTGTTTCTTATTTACCTTTTCTACAAGATTTTAAGACTTTGCAAGCAGGTGCTATGTTTTATTTTATCCTCTCACTCACATTTAAGTCAATGACTTCCCACATAGTAATCCCTCCACAAAGTGAAATGAGTCAAACTTGATAAAAGATCATTTTGCTTTAACTCCACATTTTCCATTATTTTTTAGTGGCATTGTTAATTTTCTTCCCAGTCTTCATTTGAGATGTCCAAAATATTGAAAGGAAGTAGAATACATCTTGTAATATTTGAAATGTCTAATTTTCAGTTGAATTCAAAGTTATGGTCTCATCATGTATCAAACACCCTATGAGGTACTGAGAAACCAAAAGCAAGAAAACGCATACATAAAAACAAAAGGATGCACAGCTCAGTGATAATGCTCAATAATGGAAGGATGTTCCAGGTACAGTGGGAGGAAAGAGAAGTGATTAATTATATTTATTGTGATTCATGAAGCACTATTTTATTAGTGAACTTTGTTTTAATGTACCTCTTACAATAAAAATAAAATAAGTAAAATAAAAATAAAACTCTCCTGAATTCTTGAGCAACTTTGTTATCTCCCTGTCTAGGATATAGATATAGAGATATGTAATGAACTTAAATATGTAATTTTCTTTCACATTTTCATTGTTAAAATTCTTGTATTTCTTCATTTTCAATTGGAAAGGCAATTTTAGTCTCTAGAATTTAAATTTTAATTTTATATTTAGATATAAAGTAAGAGTGTAGAAAGTCACTGACCATCAGTCTCATCTCATGTACTTTCTTGCTTGCTACACTGGGACTGTGCTTATCCAACTTCTAAGGTGACTGAACTCCAGAGAGGAGATTTGTTGTATGATTTACCTCTTGCTGTGTAAGAAATCATCCTATATTTGGCAGCTTACTACAACGAACATTTATTATTTCATAAAGTTTCTGAGGATCATAGATCTCAAAGTAGCTTCTCTGTGTGAAGCTACTGCACTTGAACATGCACGCATGAAAAAGGAAGTCCTTCACAGCAGGAGACCTTCCAGAGCAGCATGAGGCCATCACCCAGAAGACGAAGAGAGTAAGGGATCTCCTGGAGTAGAAGAGAGGGGGCTTGCATGTCTGAATAATGTCATTCATTATCCAGTCTCAAGATCTGTGAGCTCTGAAGTGCAGCAATAGTTTGGAGTCTTTAATGGCTTCAGGGTTTGTCTTATCGAAGACTAGCAGGCATTGAGTGTAGTTTTATGGGTTATGCAAAGCAGGCATGCTCAAAATAGCTAATATTCAAAGTAATTGGTTGTGTAAAAATCTGAGTTTGGCACACACAGACTTAGAGCTAATGATCTTACCTTGCTGTGAAGAAGTAAATAACAAAGGGGCCAATATTCAAGGACCATCTTTGATCCATTTATATATTAGTGCCCAAGTTGGAAGCTATAATCTTTTACAACCTAATCTCATAATTTATATGTCATCACTTTTGCAATATGAAAATGGTCACAGCCAAATCTTGGTGCAATGCAAGAAGAAACTTCACAAAGATAAGAAATCTAGGAGGTAAATATCATTGGAAACTATCTTAGAGGCTCTCAACTACATCTGTAAGGAATCATAGCCTAAGAAGTTTGAGCCACTGTTTAATACCAACTTTCCTTACTTTTGGTGCCAGAGCTTTGCCAAGAGTAAATTTCAGACTGAATATTTAATTCTTAGTATTTTGCTCTTTATCTCTCAATCTAGTTTTTTTGTTTTTTGGGGGTTTTTTGTTTGTTTTTTTAATATTCACCTTAAGTAATTTCCTGGGTTCAATGCTTTAATTCTTTGAACCTAAAGTATGTTCTGCTTCTTGTTTTTCCTTAGCTGATCTCAACAGTATAAGCTCTGACTCACTGCATCTACCCATCTGTTATGTAGAGCTCGACTTCTTTTCCCATCTCCCACAAATCTTCACTGATCGATTGTCACAAAACCACATGAATCAAACCTCTTGAGCACAATGCTACAGTAAATAACCTCCACCAAGTTCGCATGAAAACAATTAACTGTTGCATTATTATCATATATAATAGTAGCACAAGCAATGACCTTTTCTCAGGGATTATTCTTTTGTGGTTTCTATCTTTTCCCAAAAAAACACCTCTACAATAAATGAGCAAGTGTCCAGAAAATTATCTTTAATTCCCATTTCAGGAATAGAGTCCTGACTGCAGACAAACCGTATCTGTTACTCTCTCACCTTTGTAGACCCGCTGCCCTTGACTTCATTCATAATAGCAATTCATATTCAGATGGTTCTCTGAAGAGAAGAGAAAGCATGTGGTCTTAAACTCTCAGTATCCATATTGTTCTAGAAAAGTTATGATGTGATTGACCTTGAGCATTGAAGAATCTAAACTAATTCTATTTAAACATGAGTTTAATGAGTTAGTTTTGATACTTATATTTCACTATGTTATAAAATGCTTCTTCTATTTCTCTCCCTGTTTCTGTGATCTCTCACTTAAAAAATAGCAAACTTTCTTATGCTTGCTAAATTAGGCAGTTATTTGTGAAAGTAAGTTTACTTGAGGAGGTGTGTGTTATGATAGTAATTTTATATAATAGGATCCAGATTTCCTAAAGTTTTGCCTCTCTGCCTTTTTTGTGTGTCACAAATGTACTGATATATTGTGCTCTGTTTTATATTGATATTGAAAATGTCTTTAAGTTGTATTTCATGTTTTTTTGTCAGATCTCCAGATATATTCTAATTTTTAATGTCACTAAAAATATAGTAAAAGAGTTGTACAAGTATGTCAGTGAGAAACATGTTCTTGCATCTTAGAATAATTGCAACAATGAGAAGCAGGGAAATTCTTCTAACAAAAGGTTTGTGTGTGTACATGTGTGTCTATCTGTGAAGATATTAAAGAACCGAGGGAATATTCCTGTCAGTTAGCATATTATGGATGCCCCTTATTCATTGATACTGAAATGATAAGAAAATGAGGTGTTCTGAAACAGTCGTATTGCTAGGAAGCTAGATTCTCAAATGCTTGTTCCTAGGGGGATCACCCATATCATATCTGTCATTCTTAAGGAGATCACTGGAAAACTATCCCTCGTTGGGATTGTGGGAGAGTAATTGGATAATTGGGTAATTGTCACTCCGTACTTCTTCATTTATACTGTATTTTTTAACCATGTGATATAAAAAAAATCAATTTTTTTCCATCTTTCGTGATTAAATTAGTTATGATTGTAATAAATCATTCTAACCTGTCTTCAATTATTCTTACTCTGTGAGCAGACATGCAGAACAATCCCTGTCTAGACAGAGTTGATGCTTTTTATGATCATTCAAGGGTGATCTTTGAGACACATCTTCCTGGAGGTGAAAACAAAGGTTTTGACTGAGGTTAAAGATGCCTATATTTGTTACCTGAGTGCCATACTTACTGGTGTTATTTATGGTTCAAAATTGTTTCTGCATTAGAAAAATACATTTAACATTACTCCATGCTTACTACTATGTATCAGACTCTGGGCTGAAACAGAAAGTAAACAAACAAATAAACAAACAAAAATTATGGCCTATTTATCAGGCATTTTAAAATCCAGCTAAAGAAAAAGACATCAACAAAATAAACACACAACAGTGCAATTGTGATAAATCCTGTAATAAGTAAAGAGCACTATGCAAGCATATAGCAGATTCTGATCTTATCTGGAGGGTCAGGCAAAGTTTTTTTAGAAACTGACTTTTGAGCCAAGATTCGAAGGATGTAAAAGGCTTAATTAGAAAGAGAGGAGGGATAATGAGGAAGAAATATGGAAAAGAGAGCTAAAAACAGAGGGATCATGTCACTGTCATAAAATGAAAGGGGGGGAAAAAAGGTAAGTGTAAATGAAGTACAGAGAGAGAGGGAGAGGCTAGCATAAGATTAGAATGTAGACGTGGGTATTTATCAGATAATGCAGGTTCTTGTGAATATGGAGACCATAAAATTATCATCCAAAATATCACACTTTTGAGAGTGAAAGGTGCTATCACGTATTATTTTATTGATGTCTTTTTCTTAGTTGGACTTTAAGCTACTTGATAGACAGACTATATGTGCAGAGAAAGAAAGATAACCATAGTCTGACTCCCTCCCATACCCATAGCTAACTTCCAAGCAGAAGAAACTCAGCACTTCTCCCCTCATGTAACCATGTGCCCAATACGCATGCACGTGCTTCCACCTTGGCAGTGTGCCACTATTGTTTAACTGGTGTATAAAAGGTGCCACACCACGCGAGGGGATGTTATGTTCTTGCTGAAGAACTGCCGCCCTCTGAGGCGGGCTGTGCGCTTGTTGGGATAAAGAGCTATGTTGCAGTTGCCTACGACTCCCCGCATTTTCTTCCAACTGCCCAAATCTCATACTTCTTATCTCGGAACCACAAATCTGCAGCAACACACTTGGCAGAGTTGGCAGGATTCCCAGATAAGGAAGCTGTCTGCCCCATCAGAGGACGGGAGGGACACGTGGTCCCCACAGAGTATGTAGTATCCCGCCACAGCAGTATTGATGACTTGGACCCCACCTGAGCCGTGGGAGGCAATAAGTATTGAAAAGGCACTCCGCTCCCTGGAGGCACAGCTACCAGTAAAAGCCTGAGCCACGGCCGAGTGGGCTGAGTGCTTTTAACAGCTTTGAAGCAGAATATAGATGAAGCTCTAGCAGAAGTTGCACTGGTACAGCAGCTTCCTATGTGGGGGAATATATACATGAAGTGACTACAGCAATGGCTGCTTGGGGGATGTATAGGGGAGATGCCGTGAAGGCAGAGACAGAAGTTTCCATGCAGTAATGCCCAGACCCTGGGGCAGGGAGAAGAAAAAAAAGCCCTGGATGGGGTCCCGTCAGGGTGGCCTGAATGCAAATTTGGACTGATTTGCTAGCTGCAGGAGTTGATCAGGACAAGATAGACCACCAGCCTAATGCAGTATTGTTAAAATTGTGGTGGCAGGTTGAAACCTGAGTGACAATTCAGGAATGGGCAGAAACCTCCCACTGAAAGAGCTAGGCCTATGGCCTTGAAGGACTTTTTGAAACTCCAAGACTTTTTTAACCCTATATGATTAGGAAGAAGGCTAACGTGCCCATTTGAAGAGGATAGAGGAGGACTGGAGGCCACTTGTGGAATTGGCAATTCACTGGTCCCCAAACAATGTGCAAAGAGTCCTAGAACTGGTAGATACTGGTGCTGACTGCAGTCTTATCTGTGGATATCCAGACAGATTCTCTGGACCAGCTGCCTGTGTAGACAGCCACCTATGTAGGTTGTGGGAGAAAAACTATTGAGACCAAGGCTGTGACTTTGCCTCTTGGAATAGGACTTTTACCTCCATGTCCATATAAAGTATATGTTTCTCTGGTGCTGTAATATATCCTGGGAGTAGATGTGTTACAAGGGCTTAATCTGCAGACTTCTGCTGGAAAATTCTATCTGCAAATTGAGTGATAAAGACTATAGTGTGGGGACATCCACATCACCTGTTGCAGTATGTGCCGGAACCATGGTGCATTGTCAATGTTAAGCAACATCGCTTGCCTGGTGGACATGATGATATCGGGGCTACATTTCAGGAATTTAAGAAAGCTCAGATTGTGCGCCCCACCCGTAGTCCATATAATGCCACTGTGTGGCCAGTGAAGAAACTTGATGGCTTGTGGAGAGCGACTATGGACTATTGGGAATTAAATAAAGTAACTCCCCCACTGCATGCAGCAGTACCATCCATCCATGATCTAATGAATCAACTGACTATAAGGCTTAGAATGTATCATTATACATGTATCAAATGTATTTGGCTAATGCTCTTTTCTCCATAGATTTATTTCCCGAAAGTCAAGACTCATTTGCCTTCATGTAGGAAGGAAGACAATGGACTATTGTGGTACCACTCCAAGGCTACTTGCATAGCCCAACAGTTTGTCATGGGTTGGTAGCCCAGGATTTGGCAACCTGGACCCGACCAGCAATGGCGAAATTGTTCATTATATTGATAATATCATGCTACCCTCTGCTTCCCTTACAGATATAGAGCAAGTGGTGCTGGTGCTGCTGCAGCATCTGAAAACATGTGGCTGAGTGGTAAATGCACCCGAGGTTCAGGGACCTGACTAATTTGTCAGATTCTTGGGTATTGTCTGGTTGGGTAAGACAAAAGTTATCCTTGTTGCTAGAATTAATAAGATACAAGCATACCCATGACCCACTACAGTCAAAATTTGCAGAGTTACGTTGGCCTTTTGGGGTACTGGATAATGTTTGTGCTCACCTAGCACAGCTAGCACAAAGGGAACTACTTGGGACTGGGATGAAACAGTAGAGAAGGCATTTACCACCACAAAGTGCACAGTACAGCAAGCCCAAGCCTTACAGGTGACAGATCCAGGTAAACCCTTTGAATTGGACATGTATATAATAGCAGAAGGATATGGCTGCGGCCTATGACAACGTTCGGAATGAACTAGGACCCCAGTGGGTTTTTGGTCCTAATTTTGGAAAGATGCAGAGAGCCCGTACTCCCTAATAGAGAAGCAATTAGCAGCTGTGTAAGCAGCCTTGCAGGCTACTGAGTCAGTGACTGGCATGAACAAAGTTCAGGTGCACCACTTATCTTATATAAGATTGGTTGCTCACATGGATACAGGCTCCCAAAACAGGGGTGGCCCAAACACCCATACTGAAGGAAATTGAGTGCCTATCTGGAACAATGGAGTACCATAGCTACTAGCCCTTTGGCCATGGAATTACCTAGTTGTGTTTACTACTGACAATATACCGGATGCTGAAGTTTCTACAGATTTAGATGTGTCCCTCTACAAAGAAGGGAAGCTGCCAATACCCACTGATGCATGGTACATAGATGGGTCCAGTAGTGAGCAGAGAGTCAAATGGATAGCTATAGGTGTGCAACTAGCTACTGACCACATTTGGTATAATACAGGTACCAGCCAAAACAGCCAGTGGGCTGAGCTATGGGCTGTGCGGATGGTTACAGTCTATGAAGATGGCCTCTTAACATTTGTACTGACAGCTGGGTGGTGTTTAAAAGCCTAACGTTGTGGTTGACTACATAGAAATGGTAAAACTGGCTAGTGGAGATAAGCCATGTGGCAAGACCTTTGGGAGATAAGATAGGAATAGGACATGACTGTCTATCATGTTACGGGGCATGTTCCCTTGGTAACTCCAGGAAATGATGAGGTGGATGCGCTCTTGTGTGTACAATGGCTGGAAAAGGCAGGAGCACCCTGGCTCTACAGATGATTGTAGCACGTGGATGCTCAAACAATGTGAGTAAAGCAACAACAGAACCTTCCCTTGAAGTGGGAAGATGTCACAGATGCCTGTGCCAAGTGTCCAGTATGCAACCAGGATATGACGCACCTTTGCTGTATGAAATAGAAGCATGTACAAGTAACAAAGAGAAGGTTCCCATTGGCCATGTGGCAGATAGATTACCTCTTCCCAAAGCTCAAGAGACATTGTATGCCCTTATGGCAGTGGACGTGGCCACTGGGTTGTTGTTTGCATGGCCCTGTGCAGCCGCATGGACAAGCCTAGCATCCACTTTGCACTGGGTCTTAGCCCTCCTCAGAGGTGGAGCCTGCCTGCTACTGGCATGTTGCTGTTCCCTATATTGTTGTTGTGGCATACAGGTCTAGAGCTCTGCCCTCCTGCAGCAATCATGTGCCAAGCTTCCATAGGTGTAGGGGAGGGACCCTGAATGGGTGGAGTATGCGGAGGAAAAAAGATAACCATAGTCAGGCTCTCTCCCACACCCGTAGCTAACTTCCGAGCAGAAGAAACTCAGCATTTCTCCCCTCATGTAACCATGTGCCCAGTATGCATGCACGGGTTCCACCTTGGCAGTATTATTTAACTGGTGTATAAAAAGTACTACTATCATGCGAGGGGATGTCATGTCCTTGCTGGAGAACTGCTGCCCTGTGAGGCGGGCTGTGTCTTTGCTGGAATAAAGAGCTAAATTGCAGTTGCCTACGGCTCCTCACATTTTCTTCCAGCTGCCCAAGTTTCATATCCCTTATCTCGGAAACATGAATCTACAGCAACACACCATATCTTTTATTAATTCTTCTAGGACATCAAGCATAAATCAGGACTCTCCAAGGCAAATCAAAATTTCCACCTATGGGCCATCTTAAGAATTTTGGTCTTAATCGTAAGAGCAATGGGAATTAATTGAAAAGTAATAAGCATAGAAGAAAGATGATTATATTGTTTCTTTAGGAAAATTTCTCCAGTCAAAATAAAAATGGAGGATGAGAGGCCTCTTAAAGGGCTATAGAACTTGTCTAAGTAAGAGATGCTAGTAATTTGGACAAAGATTATAATAGAAATGAAATGATTCTGTTATAGATTAGACATGGAAAATAAAAGAATTGGTGTTGAAGATGAATTATAGGCTTTTAATATACCCAGATGACATAAGAAGCAATAGGTCAGTTCTGGCATAGATCATGTTAAGGCCAGCTTTAAGAAATCATTTATACCTTACAACCGTGGACTAAGAGGAACATACTTGCATTTGAATAAACTAGTGTTAATTGACTCATTGCAATGAGAGAAAATGCACACATGGAGAACTGTATGTCATCTCTTACTGAGCATGTGAGAAAAGACCTATTATAAAATTTAGGCTGTGTTAGGTGATTTGAGGAGGGTGAAAGGAAGCAGAAATTTTCTCTGAATCGGATGCTGTTGTCAAAGGGGGCAATTCTATGAAGGAAACTGAGGTATAGGGAGTCTGAAAAATTTTCCCAAGGTCACAAATAACAAAACAGATTTTAACAAAGGCAATGTGAATCCAGTTTATACCCTTAATTACAACTTCACAGTATAATATGTATGATATATATGACATTAATCATAAAAATGAACTTCAAGGTAAAAAGAAGTGAGTTCTCTCTCTTATATTTACCAATTATAGAAACATAAAAATGTCATTTAGCCTACATTAATTTTATTTATCTCCCCTACAACATGGGACAACATAACTTATAAAGACTGTGGGTATTAAAATGAGAATCGTATGTACAGGTGCTTAGTATTGTGTCTAAGACATAATAGACACATTATATATGGTAATTTAATTTAGATTGAAAGTTCTTGGCTTGGATAGGTACAAGATTTGTTCAATAGTTAAATTACATTTAATAAAAATGGAACACCCAAGACTGAAGGGAAATATATCTGGACAAAATTATATTTCAATATCTTATAAAGGTTGCATAATCTGTTAGAGACAAAAAGGTCAAAAATTTAAAAACATGAAAGTAAAGAAACATTGGGCTTTTATAACAAAATAATCATAGCTATGAAAAGTTAGTGGAGCTAACATTTAATCAGTCTTCTAAAATGTCCCTAAAAAAGGAAAGATAAATGAGATACTGATATATACCCACATGACCACAAATTCTACAAATCTTTTGAGTTTATTGGATAAAGTTTTCTTTTCAAAATATAATGAACTACCAAAACGTAAAATTCATGTGGTTGTCATTTCTTCTGCCTTTTGTGGTAAGTAAACTTTAAAAAGTGATTAAGTTTCCATGTTTCAGGAGATTCATGGTGGCTTGTGACTTGGCACTTAGAAAATAAATATCTGCCTGGGCACTTAATAAAATAACATGTTAATAAGGAAAGGGAATCTGTGGGTAGAACAAGATATTTATTAAATTTGACTTCCTACTTGCACTCTGCTATCAGTTATGGTAGTGGCCTTCAGTGATGTCTTCAGCTAACTGACAGAGAAATAAACATATTTCAGGAGCTGAGAAAAGTGTCTTTCATTAGCTGTCAGGACCATTCACACAAGTAGCGTCAGCTAACATGCTGCAAGAGATTTTCCAGAACCTATCATTCTAATGTTTCATCAAACTCACTTAACACTCAGAATATACTATACCTTGTTGAAGCTATTAAAAATATTTAAATCATCAATTGTCAAGATGAAATTGAAAAAAGGTAAGGCTGTTTTGTAAAAGACCATGTCTTTAATTTAACCTGGACCAGGTTGAAAAGCTCAAGGCAATGCTTTATAACCCTTCTTGAGGCATGATGGAGTGAGCATCAATTTCTTGAATGAAAGTAATTTTTTATGTCATTTTTTTTATTAATATGGAGAAAGCCAAGCACATGTTCACTCATCACCAGAAACCACAATGTTGTCAGCTGCTTTTCTGAGGATATTCTTCCTTATGAAAAAATAAAGAGAAAAATATAAGATATCTAAAAGTTGGGAGGAAAGATACCAAGCTGAATTAGCTATTTACATGCAAACTATATTATCTTTAATATTCTAGACATTACAATTAAATTCAAAAGAAATTATGGAAGATTGTTGTTTACTAATTTCCTGTGGGGTTTGAGGTATGTAGGTTCAGATTTCTTGGGACAATTTTCTCTAGTTAATCATGTAGTATTTTCAACATCTGGTTTGTAATATTATTGCAGAATCACCTCCCAAAATTCAGGTTTGTGTGCCCAATGTGCTAGTAAAACAAATCATTGATACACCAGTGCTTGGAGATTGAGAAAGGTTTATTTGATTTGTCCAAAGCTAGAGGATAGGAGATCAAGATCTCTCAAATTCTTTTTCCCAAAAAAACAAAAGTAGGAAGTTTTTATGCAGCTAGGGAGTTGGGGAAGGTAAGTTCCAGGAAACTGAATGAAAGACCTGTATTTACTAAGTCATAGATGATCCTTTTTCATATCAGACTCCTGGGCATCAACAGCTGGTCATAGCTATTTTTCCTTTCTGCAAACAAACTCATAAATTCTCATTGTGGCCCTGGAATTATCTCCTCCTGCTTGACAAAGGAACACATAGTAACACATCAGCAACATAAAATTATTTTGTGAGAACAAGGGTTGATGAGTTGAAATACCAAGATTATACAAAATATCTTATAATTATGCATCAGTGACATTATTTTTAAAGCAAAAAGTGGAAACTAGATATCTTATGCTATCACCACTGTTTGAGCTATCATTGTTTTGTGCTTAACTAGCTATATTTTTCTGTTATCTCAAGTGAAGTGTACTTTTAAACATTTCTGGAACTTGCTTTATCGACTGGCCATCAGAACATGACTAACATACTTTCTTAATCTTTGACTATAAACTACACGACAACCAAAGCAATTGAAACATTTAGTTAAAGCCTATACCCATATCCTAATTAAGAATTAAATTATTTAATTATAGCTGCCAAAAATACTAGGGGCATTACAATCACAAGGAGCTCAGCTACAATATCTCTTGTAATTTTATGTTTTACAACTTATTTGCTTGTGCATACTGTAAGACTTTTTAGCACAGAAAACTGCTTTGTACTTGAAAACTTTCTATGACAGATCCAGCATAGTTTTGTTTTGTTTGTAATATGGTGTATAGGGAAGAGTAGAAATATAATGATGAGAATAATTCTAGTTTGGAATCCCAGTTTTGCTACTATATAGTTTTGGGTAGATTAGGTTGGGTTGAGTAGGTTGTTCATTTAACCAAGTCTGAGTTTTTTCATATGGAAAATGGACACCTACTTTGCAGGGTAGCTGTGAGAAATCAACCATGGGTGCTCGAAATATATATATATATATATCTTGACTTTCATAATTTGTTTCCTAAATATCAGTAGCTTTCTTTGGACACTGGCTTAGAATATAATATCTTCCTAAAATACTGAGATTTTTTAAAAAAGATTTCTATATGCAGGCTCTAATTTGCCTGTTTTTGATGATCAATTTGATCTGTTTGAATTCCGGGACTCAGAATATATATCATTCTCATATAGAGTTCAAAGAATACTCTAAAATTCTAATCTCTTTGCCATGTGATTGTTTCATTTTCATTTTTACATTTTAGGGTAAACAAAAGTTAAATATCGAAGTTCAGAGATTGAATTCTCAATGCTGGTAATAGATGAAATTTTTTTCCAAATACAGGAAATTTGATGATTCACATATTTGGTAAATAGGAAGTGTCCAGTATGTTTTTTACCTGTGCTGGTGAATCAAGTACCATGAATAGATTTTCCATTACTTCTAAGTAAAAGCAAGTACAACCTGAAGCATATCACTGGATAAAATTCATTCAGTGGAAGGTACCATTCCAGGTACCAAGGCTGTATCTTTCTCTAATGTAGAGAAACTTCGAAGATGAGCAGATCCACTCTCCAGTGTGACATTCAGTGAAGAGAGCTCTTTTGCAAATTGACAGAGGTGTTTATATCATGAAACAATTAAAGCTTAAGTTTTTGAGCTCTTTGCTTAGAACAGGTAGGTTCTAAGACCATGGGAGAGCTCCCAGACATGTGTTTTCATAGGCATGTGTCTTATCAATATGTGAAGTAAGACATGTAACCACAAACATTTTAAATAGCTGTATCTTTTCCCTCTGAGGTCTACATTTTTCCTTATGTCATGTGGCATTGGAATTAATGTAGTTTCAGTTGAGGATCCGGTTGAGAAGTTGAATTGGGAATTCAATTGGTGGAAGCATGTAGAATATATTTACTTGTCCTGCTGTTAGTTTTGTATATAGTCAAGTTGGTCTTAACTTCCAGGAGTATTTCTACTTGCCACATGTTATCTTGATTTGACATAATGGTGCAGGGCCAGGGGTAATTTAACATAAAAATATATTCTATAGTGTCCTACAATATCTAGCATGGAAAGTAGATGGAGAAAAAAAAGGTTTTGGAGACAGAAGTTTGTCTGCAGAAAATATTGTCCTTTCATCATATATAAAATTTTAAGCAGGAGATTTGGCTCTTATCAATGTCTAATCAAAATAGAAATTCTTTGCAATCAGAAATATACCCAATAGTGTAGCACATATAATTATAAATGCACTATACCTCTTTTATTTCCTTTTTGATAGAATCATGCAGAATAGAATGTATAGGGAAAAAATTTGGAGAAGGGCTACACATACTAATCACTTCTATCTAAGTCACATGTTTTACTTATTCTAGCATATTAGGGTCATTTTAACACATCTAATGCATCTTGTCCTAATGAATTGAGGCAGATCCAGAGGACTGCATGCAGTTCACAATCAAAGCAGTCATTCATTAAGGTGATGAGAGAATTTTTGAACCAAAGTAATGATTAGGTTCCTGGATTATTCAATAATCCAGTTAATGAAAATGATCGTATCATGAGAACACTTGTGGAAAATATCTAATTTCTTTCCGATTTGAGAAGAAATACTGAAATCAATAAAGAAAACAAATTAATTATGTGCTTATGGTAGGCAGACTAATGTCCTCCCCCACCTAAGATGTCTACATCCTAAACCTGAGAGCCTGTGAATATGTTACCTTAAATGGCAAAAAGAACATTGAAGATGTGATTAAATTAAAGACTTTAAGATGGGGAGATTATCCTAGAGTGTACTAGATTATCCCTCTTGGCACAAATTTAATCACGTCTCCATAAAAACAGATAATCTTCCCTAATTATGGTCAAAGGAATGTGTGCCTAAGGAAGAAAGGTTAGAGAAATGAAACATTGCTGGCTTCGAAGATGGAGGCAGGAGTCATGAGCCAAGGTACACGGCAACTCTCTAGAAGCTAAAAAAGACAATAGATTAGGTTCTTCTCCAGAGTTTTCACAAAGAAATTCAGCCTTGCTGACATCTTTATTTTAGCTCAGTGAGACCTGTGTCAGACTTATAACACAAAGAACTGCAAGATAATAAACTTATGTCGTATTTAGACAGGTTTGTCGTAATTTGTTATAGCAGCAATAAAAATCAAATATGATGCCACTATAATCACATTAATGTGAATGGTCAATTAGAATAATATTTGATTACTTATTGTACTAGAAAACTTGACATGTCCTTAAATATTAAAGATCAGATATCAAAGTAATTTAGGGTGGTTGTAAGTTGTAGTTGTTCAGGAAATGCCGGTTTATGAAACTTGATGGTTTTCCAAAATTAACAATTTCCAAATTTACATGAACATTACAAATAAGGAGTTGTATAGTTAAAAGAAAATTTTCTAAATGAAGAGTTGGCAAACTACACCCATGATCAAATCCGGCCCATCATTTCTTTTTGCATTATTGCTCTTGAGCTAAGAATGATTTTTGCATTTTACATGGTTACATTTTAAATGATTGTACAAATACTTATGTAATATTGCAATTTTGTCTGTTGGCCCACAAAGACTAAAGTCTCCACTATTTGATTCTTTTAAGTTCACCTACCATTGTTTTAAGCTATCAATAAAAAACAAATTTTAAGTAGTCGTGTTAGAAGATGGAATTCTCTATTCTCTATTCTCTCTATATAAAATGATTATACAAAATTATTTTCCTGTGAAGAGATGATTAAAAATATGCAATCAGAAAATAGAGGGTAAAAGTATAACAAATACGTGTAAGAAAATCAATTAATTTTTAAATGTTATTTGTTTTAAATGGTATATTTGTGTTTGTACAAGTTCAAAATGTATTGTTTTGTTTTGTTTTCTCATTTAAAATAAACATTTACTTTCTAATTTAATTGTGTATTTGCAATATTTCTTATAGAGAACACTCAAAATTAAACTAGCCTTAGGCCTCCCTAGATATGCCTCTGCACACTGGGCAAGTTGCTAAAAGTCAAGGTCCTTTGAATTCTTTTGCTCAGATTCTTCCATGGGGCACAAGACGTCTCAAGTAGTCAGATCAGTGCAAGTTTTGATCTGCACCGCATTCATAGGCAGATAAAGGTCCAGCCCTAGGGAGAAAGGTACCTCTCAGCCTCCCTGCTCTTGGACTGAGGTAATGCATGTGTGCAGCACCGCTCAGGGACCCCTGGGCTACACCCTGTGAATAGCTGAGCCTGATTGGAGGATCAACTGTCTGTGAGGTCAAGCTGCTCAGAAGGTGGTTTAGTGGGCACTAAGCTGTCTCTGAAGATAAAGTTGCTCTTCTCTGAAGTTCCCCACTGTCTGCTAGAACCTCTTCCAGCTGCTTTTATATTGAAGGATGGGTAACACTTAGGAGTTCTATTCAGCTGAAAGTGCCCTAGAGGCCAGAGACCAACCACATATGCAACTCTTAGTTCACAAACACAGGGCTGAGTCTTTACAGGAGGGCTGGATCTGAACCAGTGGTTCATGTGAACCGAATACAGTCCCTCATTCACCTCCTTCTGAACACAATGTTCAAGCCCAATGGCCCTGTTTCATTCTATTCCTAGTAAAACTATTTCAGAGACCCTCACAAAGGCCTCATCATAGCAGAGTGCTCTGTTCTTCCAGTCTGTCATTCAGACCCCTGCCTTGAACATGACACTTGCTTTTTTCTCTGCCTGAGATTTACTCGAATGTGACCTCCTCAGAGAGACTTTTCCTAACAATCCTAAGAGTAGCCACTAACTCCCTTTACAACCCTAATCCAGTTCAGTATTCTTCATGGCACTTATCACATATCTAGATTATTTTTTCTCTTTCTCACTGACTAATTACATAATTGTAGCAACTTTGTCTACTGTGGTCTCTGTTGTATTCCCAATACCTAAGGCAATATTTGGAACAAGGAGGGACTCAAAAATTATGTATTTACTAAATGAATAATTGAATGAATTATGTTCTTCTTGCTGATCAGGATGCTAGCCATTAACACATTCATATAATTTGAGATACCTATTAAAAATTGCTTCAAGATTATTTTGAGTATTTGACAGTTTCTTTCAGCAATTTCTGCAGGCTACTAACTAAATCTCAGATAAAGTGGTCCATTTTATGTGTTTTCCTAAAAAAATCAGACTATTGGAAGATATATATTTATTTCTAGATATCTCAGTTTCATGGAAACCATGAATATTATACTTATATGAAAACATTAAGGATGCTTACTAAAACAAAGAGAGAAATTACTATATCTTTTGCCTGAAGTTGGAATGATAATATCAAAGTAAAGAAAAATAAAGAGTGTTTTGCTTTGTTTGCTCACTAGCTTATTTTGTGTTTTATTGGGTAGTCCAATGATTAAATTTTCAACCAATAATGTATCTATGAAAATAAACAAGGAAAGTACAAAGTTTTGATGGGTATGAAAATTTTATGAATACTGCAAAAGAGATGATGCCCACAATTTATTTTTCCTGTGATTTATCAGAAGTCTCCAATCTTTTGGTAACTAAAATTGGATAGTGGCATAGATGTAATCATAAGAGATGGAATTATTTCGCATTCTGCCTGTTTCTACTGAGGTACAAAAAGCTGCTACCTTACAAAAGCTCAGCAGAGTAATACCTTTAACAGAGGCCAATGAGTCAATATTGTACTTTATGCATCAGCTTTCTCAGAGAAATTGTAGTAACACTTAAATAGCCCTCATCACAAATGCTATGTGACATCAGGAGAAGTTACATTCCAGGAAAACATAGCAGTTACTAGTCAAATGAATCAGAAGCTCTGCATAGATTCTGTGAGGTCAAGCTGCTCAGAAGTTTATAGATTAATAAACTAGACTTAAGAGACCTGGGCTCCAGCCTTACTATTTGTTTATAGATTACTATTTGTTTATAGATTACTATTAGTTTATAGTTACTATTAGTTTATAGATTAATAAACTAGACTTAAGAGACCTGGGCTCCAGCCTTACTATTTGCTTTGAGAAGCATTGAGATGTACATTAATCATAAAACCAATCAATCAACAAATATACTTAAGTACTTTTTATATATAAATAGTGTGCTAGACATGATGGGGAAGATGAAGAAATTTGAGAGAGAGTTCCTATATCTTAATCCTCAAATAGCCAAACATTGATTTGGAAGACACAGACAAAAAACAAAAAAACGAAAACAGATATACAACATGATATAAGTGACTAACACAATGGTGCTAAAGTTTAAGGATATAGATTCTTCACTGAAAGTCAGGGCAATTAGGAAAGATTGGCCTTGAAGAATGAGAGTCTTGATAGAGAGAAAAAAGGAAGAGGATATATTTCTGGCAGGGCTGAAAATTACTCAGTGAAGAGGAATTCAACCAGTTTGGTAGAAACAGAGAATGTACTCTGAGAAGTAGTGGAGTATAAGATATAATAGGAAATTTTGTAGGGCCTGAAAAGACAAGTAAAATAATTTGTCATGTCTTTGAGAGTTTCTCATCAGTATTAGATATAAAACTATATTTCCATAGCAAATATTTTGTGATAACACCTTTATTAATAGCCTGAAGTAAATGATAAACATTTAAAAAATATAAATATAATGTCTTAACTGTAATATAATGGAAAATATACAGCCATGTGTCACTTAACAGAGATGTGTTCTGAGAAATGGGTCATTAGACAATTTCATCATTGTGTGAATATCATAGAATGCACTTACACAAACCTAGATGGTGTATGATATAGACTATTGCTCCTAGGCTACAAAACTGTACAACATGTACTGTACTGAATACTATAGGCAATTTGTAACATAATGGTATTTGTGAATCTAAACATATCTAAACATAGAAAGCTACAGTAATAATGTGGTATAAAAGATAAAAAGTGGTACACCTGTATAAAGCATTTACCATGAATGGAGTTTGCAGAACTGGAAATTGCTCTGGGTGAGTCAATGAGTGAGTGGTAAGTGTTTATGAAAGCCTAGGACATTACTGAACATTATTGTAGACTTTATAAACCCAAGCCCTCTCTCTACTTCCTTCTGACTGGCTCAGAAATAGAAAAGCAAAGCTGCCAATGCTGCTCCACAAACAGAGATGAGGGCTGGATTGACTGAAAATATTGGGGAGAAACTGGCTGGGCAAGGCATAAGTCACTATATTAGTGACTGCCAGATGGGAGTGAAAGATGGTCTAAGGGTCAGTATAAATAAAAAATCAAGATGAAAAGATAAAGGAATTTAAGATATTGTTATGGCAATGTGGTTTTGGCTATTTCATGTTGAAGCAGTAGTCAGATTACAGAATTTTGTTGCATTCATTTAAAAAAAGGGTGTTTAATATGTAGAGGGTGAAGAACTGAGGACTCAATATTTTGATTTTGAAAATTTCTTTTTATCTGTGCTTTACATCATTACAATCTGAAAATATTTCCAAAATACAGGAACAGGCTGGTTTCACACTACCACAGAAAGCTCACTAAAGTGGCAGTAGCACTTAATACTTGTTAAGGTAGCTCCTTCGAACTTGTGTTCTTATACAGGATCTTATGTCCTCAATAAAGAATTTAAAGCAATTTACTGTGAAAAGCTAGATCTGGGTAGGCTGTAGCCCCCTCTTAATATGTGGGGCTAGGGGAACAGGCTCCTCTGTGCCCAAACACGTCAGTGGCTGACTAATCTGTGCACTCAATTTGAGTTGCTGTGAGTGAGAGGGAATCTATTTCCGAGCCCCACAGATATTGCTCCCATCAGAGAAAAAATAATTTCTCTGAACCACATATATTTTCATTTCTTACAGGAAATTTAGCTCAAATTATAATCTTATGGGACCACTGTTGTATTCGTGGTCTGTTGTTCGACCAAAACACTGTTATGTGGTACATAATTATATGTGAAAAGTAATTTACAAGAAAATAATGTATATTCTGATCTGCAAATGCTTAGATGGGACTACAGTAGAACACATAATGAAGTTCAGTAGTGTCTATATGCAGAATCACCATGAATGAATGTGTGTAACAAATTAAGTGTTTAGTGTTTCTGTCTTAAAAACCACATACATGACTGTTTGTGATGCAATTTTCAGAAATATTAAGTAATTTTATAAAGTTTTAAGAGTCTCTTTCAAAATAAATGTTAGTGGCATCTTGGAAAATTTATTACATATTAAAATGTATAACATATTTTGTGTTCTTATGAAAAAATAGGGTTAGTTTCTAGATTTTTGACCAAATAATGGAAACTGTTCAAGATGTCCCAAAATTCTTTGTTGTCTAAGGCATCTCTCAAATTGCAGTCTGGAAAGTCTGGACCTAGGACTCGATCATGCCAGGAGTGTCCTGTCAATTACAGTAAAAAAAAAAAATTGTGCCCATGAAATTCCAAAACTCTCCTGAAGGTTCAATTCATCCTCACTGCATAACACTAACATGGATAATAAGGGATTATGAAAATGTTTAGAAAAAGAAAGAAGGTACTAAACCTGGTAGTGCTGAATTAAGAGTATGTATTCTTGGTAGTAGTTAGAGAATTATACATTTATTATAATAATCCTGTTGGAATGGATCATAGAATTAAATATGAAAATGACAGGAAATATAAAAGAGAATGGAAAAGTACAAGAAACATAAAGGGAGAAATAATAGAAATTAATGATTGATTTGATGTGAAGAATGAAGGAGAGGGAAAACCAGAGAAGTTTTATTTCTTTTTGTTTTTGGAACAAATGGTTGAGAATCACCATTGCTTCTTTTTTTTCGATGGCTGCCAATTTTAGAGTAACAACTATATTTGTAAGCATTTTTGTTCATTTGTCATTGGGTTTTTCACCTTTAAACAGTGAGCCTTCAATTAAGGTAATGGAATGTACAGGTAGCTGATTGAGATCAGCTAGTGTCACGTTGGGAAATACTTAATAAAAGCTAATGGACACTGACTCACCACACTTCTGCCACCCTAATAAACAAGCCATCCCATTTTAGTGATGAACAGATATCACCTGAGATACAATAGCATGGTGCACTAATAAACGTGCCCTAAAGGCATCCTGCAGACCAAAGTAATTTTCTGTTTAAATATAACCACAACCTACTCTCTTCCATTTTTATTAGCATTCAGCATTTGCAGTGGGGTTCATACTAAAGAGTAAAAGGCCATGGATATGTAATCAAAACACATCAAAAATGTCATATGATTTTTGGAAAATAATAGGACTATTGATTGAAACAGAAAGTTATTGTGTGATGGATAACTGGTACTGGGAGTTAAAGGGAGAGTTTGATATCATAAATATTGATTTTAAGGTGATGATTTATTATAAATTATATCATAAAATCTTTTAAAATTTGTATCTCTGGAAACTTATGAAACCCCATGTATATAGAAAGGATTTTTGCTATTTAACTGAAAATTTTTTCTACATTTAGTAAAACACATTAGTTTCTGATATTTCTGAAGAAATGTACATTGCCTCTGTGGGAGAGTCGTATTCAGTGCCTTTGTAATTCATCGTGATGTACATAGTTATTAACATGAATAGGGTCTGCAGTTATTGTTAATACTCTTTCTCCATTATATTTGGTTATTACCTCTTCTGAACATATAGTAGAATTACATTAAGATGCCATCTGATTGAGTCAAGACATGTTATAAGTTCTAACCAATGAACTACAAATAGAAGTGACAGATATTTCTTCTATACTCAGCCTCAATTGGCAGTGTGAAGTATCCCAGAGCTCATATTTCCTTCTCACGTATCAATCCAGGAATGTATTAAATGGAGGCTGCTACTCCAGCTGGGATTTTAAATGACAACAATTAGAGGAATTCCTTTCTTGTGCATTATTGGGCACAAAAAAAGTGTTTGCTGTTTTAGGCCAATGCATCCAGAGGGTATTTACTATTGCAGTATAATCTGATCTGTCTTGACTTAGAAAGAGTTGATGAATAGACATCCAGGAATCTCTTGGAATTATATATAAAAATTGTGCATTCTAACTGTAAAACTTAATAGCTATATGACCTCAGACAATTTTATGTAGAATTTCTGTGCCTTCATTTTCTTATCTATATAATATGGATAAAAAAATATAATCTCTATGTTTATCATTAATGCGGTTTACAAATACTCCAGTTTTTTCTTCTTCCTGGCACACTGCAGGATAGCGTGCCACCTTCCAGTTGAAGTTAGGAGAGCCCATGCGACATGGTATAGCCAAAAAATGTGAGCAGAAGCAACAAGCATCCCTTCTGGCCAGAAGTTTTAAGAGCCGGTATATGCTTCACCACTTTCTTTCTATCTACTGTGATGATGAACAATTTTAAATAATTGGTTGCTCCCTCATCTTAGATCTTGGACTGAAAATAAAGCAATACAAACCCCCCACTCGACTTTAAGTTTAAGTGAGTTTTTATACCTGGGATTACTTATTATTGTAGCATAACTTAGTCACCAGAGTTGGTTCTTTTTGGAAGCTCTCAGGGAGAATCTGTTCCATGTTTCTCTCCTAATTTCTGGTGGTTGCTGGCAATTTTGGGGAGTCTTTGGATTGTAGCTGCATCACTTCAGTCTTGGTTTCCATCTTCACATGGCCTTCTTCCCTGCTTGTCTATGTGTATCCTCTCCTTTTCTTTAACTTGTAGTTGTTGGACTATAGCAAGTGTTAGTTTAGCAAGACTTCAGTTAGGAATAATTCCACCAATGTAAACTCCATTAAAACAATTACAAAGCACAAGGACACCAAAAGCAAATTCTTTCTTATTAGCTGTCTTTTCCTCTCTTCTTCTTTTCTCCTTTTCTTTCAATAATATGTCTATTGTAGTTCAGGGCAGAATGCTTCCAAGTATGTAAGGAAATTAGTGAGAATAAGAGGAATTATCCTGTCAGATCCACAATTAATTAGGTTCATCTTTGCAGCTTGATGGTGAAATTGTATAAGTTTAACTAAGAGGAGACTGCACAGCTTAAGTTTAAAGATCATTAACCTTTTATAGTTGCTCTACATAAATGCAGAAATAATACCTATCATTGTTACTTATACATTGTAGGTGCTGAATAAATATTTTGTGAGATGAATTAACTAAGTTTTTGTGACAGAGATAAAGTTACTGTGTACCTCTCTGCCTCAGAAAAGAAAATGAATTAGCATTTTTTGATGCCTCTATTCCATTTTTCTCTCCTTAAATGCCTAAGGTAAATGCTCCACTCTAATTAGGATTTGTAAAACACTCTTTCTCTATGTTTTCTGTTATGTTCTTTATGTTCTCTGAATTTTCCAGGTTGGAGTAAGTGGTCCTCCTCTATATTTCCACAGCACCTCACACATACCCAGGCTTCTCTTAAATGTTACCCTCTCAGATAGTTCTGTCCAAAGTTCCACTATGTACCCAGTCATGTTATTTCCCTTCTCAGTCCTTTATTTATGGCCTTAGAAACATATACCATAATTATTTATTCATGTATTTCCATACTGAATTGGTGTTTATCTTCTTTACTAAAATGAAGGTTCCAAGAGGAAGCACCACTTCTTTCTTGCTCACCGCAGTGCCCTGGAATTTAGAACAGTGTTTAGAATAGAGTGAATCCTCAAGTAGTTGTTGAACAAATGACTAGATGATGGATGAAGTGATTTGAATTTATCTGTTTACCTTCTAAAAGAGACAGTAGATATGTAAATAACAACTGTATATAGTTTTGAATCCTCAACACCTACCAGAGGGCTTAGAACACAATAACAAGGCAATAGATGCTAGCAAACAGTTGACTTTGAATGACATAAATTAAAAAACTCTCTCCTTTGTACAATATAAAAAGGAGTTTTGCCTTAATTTAAACCCAGTTAAATACTTTTGTTTTCACAATTATAAGCTGTCAATTATATCTGACAATTTATTCTCTCTTATATTGTGTTCGATGGTCATATTTTTTTTCCTTTAAAGTAAAAATCTGTATCTCATTTCAAACAACAAGGAAGTGACTATTATAAGAACTAGAGGAATCTAAAAATTTCCAATCCTAATTATACATCAAATTGTATGACCCTAGTTATACATCAAATAGTACAAAAATATGAATAGAAAACCATGTTGATTATCAAAAAGTTGTTTTTCTCAATAGCTTTTAAACATATGGCCACAATTCCCAAAATGCTCAAGGAAAGTGAAAGGGTACTCAAAACTCAATAAGGCTTTAGCAACTATTTAAAGATTTATATTTTATTGAATAAAACTTAGTAAGAAAACATTTCACTTCTAAATTTTTGCTGTTTCTAGAGAACCCTAAAAATTACCCAAAGTTCAGTAATCAGCACCCCCACTGGTTTGTTTGATTCAAGAAATTTCCTAAGACTAAATTATAATATGCTTCATTAATGAAATATGTAAAAGCCATGACTCAAATTTTAATAAATTCTCTATCATTATCAAATCCTTGGGAAAAAACAAAACTGCTAGAAAGTGACGTCAGAAGCATGGTGGACTAAGAGACGTACTGGATGTCTCCCCTTGAAGTAACAATAAGCTAAACATCTAAAACTCAACGAATAAAACCCAACCTGCACATGAGCATGTCGGAGTGAGTGATCTGCACATAAGAGCTTCCAGAAGTCAGAACCATGGGAATCTGAGAGGTAAATTGGGAGGAAAAAAAAAAACTGCTACTGGCAGTAGGAGCTCCCTGCAGGAGGAGGGGGTTGGGAGAGGTTGCAGCTGATTCCTCAAACAGCCCTGTCTGAGAGATCTGTGAGCTCCATGCAGCGGAGCCCAGAGTCAGGGCAGAAAGCAGAGTGGGAAATAACTTCAGAATGGCAACAGCTGAGTCTTAGTAGCTGTGGTTGCAAAGCACGAGACTGAGACATGGAGACTAGCAGCAACCCCCACCTCCCAACCCAGAGTGTACCTCCCCCACCCCATATCCTTCAAGACTGAACACCACGGAAACCCAGGGAAATTTGGCAAATGCTATCAAAACTATTGCTAACATTGACAGGGACTGAGACTGAGAGTAGCAATCGTAATTGAATATTTATAAGAAAAAAAGGCATTATTAAGTTTCAAAGCAGGGATCTAAATGGCTTGGATGCCACCAACTGAAAAGCAAAAGAAAAACACTTCCTTAACAACAGGCTAAAGAGACATCTATATATAATAAATCATCTTTTTGAAGAATATAACAAATAATCTTTCTGATAAAAAAAAAAAAAAAGCAAAATACATTCCCATTAATTCCCAGGCAAAGAAATAGTCCATCAAACACCATGGACAACCAAAGTGACAAGGCGGTTCAGAAAGAAAAAGAAAACTCTCCAGAAAATAAGCTTAAAGAGAAATACGTAACCTAAAAGGCAGAGAATTCAGGATTGTATTTATGAGAAAACTCAGTGAGATCCAAAATAACTCAGATCAACAATTCCAAAAGTTGAGAAAAAACTAGACCAGCAGAATGAGTTTTTTAGCAAGGAGATTGAAACCTTAAAAAAATGTAGAGAGAACTTCTGGAGATGAAGAATATACTAAAAGAGATGAAGAATGAAATACAAGCTTAGGAAATAGAGTTAACCAAAAGGAGGAAAAGATCAGTGAAATCAAAGACAGAAATAAAAAAAAAATTCAGAAGAAACAAGAGATACCGAAGGATGAAAAATAATGAAAGAGAAACATAAGACATAGCTGACATCATCAGGAAAAGCAACATAACAATAATGAGTATTCTAGAAAGATAAGAAAAGGAGAAGGAATCAGAGAGCATATTCGAATAGTTGACAAGAATTCCCCAAATCTAAGGAATGAGCTGGAGCTTCGAATCCAAGAACCTAATAGAATGCCCAATTATTTCAACCCCAAAAGGCCTTCTCCAAGACACATTATATTAAAATTATCAAGAAGAATTAATGAAAAAGAAAGAATTCTCAGGGCAGCCAGGGAAAAGATGGTAACCTATAAAGGAAAACCCATTAGATTATCTTCAGACTTCTCAGCCAAACCTTATAAGCAAAAAAAAGAGTGGAACCAAATATTCAAAGTATTAAATGAAAGGAATTAATAGCCAAGAATAATGTATCCAGCAAAGCACTCCTTTAGATATGAAGGAGAAATAAAGACCTTTACTGACATACAAAAGTTGAGGAAATTCTCCACTGTGAGGCCTGCATTATTGGAAATACTCAAAGGGATCAGCCTACCTGAAACAAAATAACAAAAAAATATATAAGTATGAATAAGGTGACTAGTAGGCAGACAGAAGCAGAACAGTGCAACCCTTATCAAGAATAGGGTATTATAAGATTAAACAATAAGGAGAGAATTGCTTCTGTAAGAAAGAAATTAACATCCAGCATAAACAAAGGATAATCTGAGATAACAATAACAGAAAAGGGGAATAATCAAAGATCCAAATATGAGGCCATATAACCCTGATACAAAGACCTGGTAAAGATAACACAAAAAAAGAAAACTACAGAACTATATCTCTCATGAAAACAGATGCAAAATCCTAAATAAGATACTAGTGAATTGAATACAACATATTAAAAAGATTATACATCATAATCAAATAGGCTTCATCCCAGGGACACAGGGATGGTTTAACATATACAAATGGATAAATATGATTCACCACATAAACAAAATCAAGAATAAGAATCATATGATCATATCAATAAATGCAGAAGAAGCCTTTGACAATATACAGCATCCATTATGATCAAAAAACTTAATGAAATCAGTATAGAAAGATAGTACGTTAACATAATAAAGGCCATATATGACAAACCCTCAGCCAACATCATACTTAATGGTGAAAAACTGAAAACCTTTTCTCTAAGATAAGGAAATAGACAACGCTGTCCACTATCACTACTGTTATTCAATATAACATTGGAGGGCCTAGCGAGTGCAATCAGGGAAGAAAAAGAAATAAAAGGAATCTAAATAGGAAACAAAAGTCAAACTGTCACTTTTTGCAGATGACATGATTCTCTATATAGAAAACTCTAAGGACTCCACAAGAATACTACTACTAATATTAAGCAAATACAGTAAAGTTTCTGGATACAAAATCAATGTTCAAAAATTCATAGCATTCCTGTACTCTAATAATAAATTGTCAGAAAAATAAACTTAAAAAAATAATAATTCCTTTTGAAATTGCAACCAAAAAGATAAAATACCTAGGGATAAACCTGACAAAATATGTGAAGGATCTATATAATGAAAACTATAAAACCCTATTAAAACAAATTGAAGAAGACACAAAGAAGTGAAAAATTTATTCGTGTTCTTGGACTGAAAAAATCCACATAGTTAATATGACCTTATTACCTAAAGCATTATACAGATTTAATGCAATCCCCATCAAAATCCCATTGGCACTTTTTAAAGAAATAAAACAAAAAATCATCAGATTTTTATGGAAGCATGAAAGACCCTGAATCACAAAAGCCATCCTGAGCAAAAAGAACGAGGCTGGAGATATCACTCTGCCAACGTTAAATTATACTACAATGCGATAATAATCAAAATGGCATGGTATTGGCAGAAAAACGAACATACAGACAAGTGGAAAAGAATTAAGAGTCCAGAAGTAAATTCCCATTTACATGGGCAAATAATTTTCAACAAAGTGACCAAAAACATACAATGGAGAAAGGAATGCCTCTTCAATAAATGGTGCTGGGAAAATTGGAAAGCCACCTGCAAAAGAATGAAACTAGACTGTTGTCTATCATCACACGCTAAAATTAACTCAAAATGGATTAAGGACCTGAATATCAGACATGAAATGATAAATTGCATAGAAGAAAACATAGGGACTAAACTCATGAACCTTGACCTTAAAGAGAATTTTATGAATTTGACCTCAAAGGCCAGGGAAATAAAAGCAAAAATAAATGAATGAAACGATATCAGACTAAAAAACTTCTGCACAGCGAAAGAAACTGTCAATAAAACAAAGAGACAACCATATGAATGAGGAAATATATTTGCAAGCAACACCTTTGATAAGGGCCTAATATGCAAAATATGCAAAGAATTCATAAAAGTCAATAACAATAACGACAACAAATCCAATTGAAAAAAAGGCAGGGCACCTAAACAGACACTTCTCCCAAGAAATGGCGAACAAACATATGAAAGGCTGCTCAACATCGCTAGCTATTAGGGAAATGAAAATCAAAACCACAATGAGATACCATCTCACATCTGTCAGAATGGCTAGTAACAGGACAAGTAATAACAAGTGTTGGAGAGGATGTGGAGAAAAAAGAACACTCATACACTGCGGGTTGGACTGCAAATTGGTACAGCCACTATGGAAAACAGTGTGGAGGTTCCTCAAAGGGTGAGTCTAATGGGGAAGGTGAAGTCTAATGGTTCTATACGGGTTGCTCTGTTTGGAAGTCTTGGTAAGCAGCACATGGGGATTAGGGACAAGTTTAACTCCCATAGAAATGGAAGTTTGCAGTATCTAGTGAGACTACCAACTCCACTAAATCTCCATTCTGGTTACAATAGAATACTTACTGAGAGCTAAGAATAAAGCACAGTAATAGTAAAATAGCCAGTAGAGCATTCCAGGGCAGGAGATACTTCACTGGGTATAAGGAGGCCTATGTCTAACCTTAATTCATATGATACATGGTAACATTTAATTCAAACATGACCATTGGAGGAGGTAAGACATGCACTCAGAACTGATTCAGAAACTTAGTTGTATAGGTGAGAAGCATCAATGGCCTCAGCTGAATAGAATTGAAGATAGGAGGGAATGATATATCCTAAGATGCCTTGTAACTTTCAAAAAAAAAGTGATGTATTGTCACCATAATGAAAATTTCCAGAAGCATAAAATGTAAGGTTAGTTTGCTTCGAAAGAATCCTATTTGTAAAAATAATAAGTAAATGTGCTATATAATTACTGAGCATTGCTTCTGCTTACTACATCCTGTACACTGGTTTATTTAGTTAGTTTTATTATTTGCTGTAGTTTTCACTTTTCTCATAAGTCAACCTTTTTTAGAATGTCCTTTTCCTGCATGAACTTTAGAATCAATTTACCCTATTTTATTTGAACCATGCTAAATGCATAGATAACATTGAATCATCCTATGAAAACTGCTTTATTCAAAACTTCTTTCTGTCTCTAGCAGTTTTAAGTTTCACATAGATTTTACACATTTCTTATTAAGCTTATTCCTAGGGGCTTTATTAATTTTTTTTGCTTCTGCTATTTTTTCATTATATTTTCAATATATGATTCTTATCTTTGGAAAGTTTTTTTAATCATTTGTGTACTCAGAGACTGAAATAATTTACTAAATTTTTTTGAAAGTATATAAGGGTGAAAGAATGAGGAGTGAGTTCAGAAAGGTAAGGAGTAAATTTGGAAGCTTGGATTGTATTCTATACAAAGGTCCCCAACTCCTGGGCTGCAGACCAATACTAGTCCATGGCCTGTGCCGCACAGTAGGAGGTGAGCAGCAAGAGAGGGAGCAAAGCTTCATTTGTATTTGCAGCTGCTCCCAAGCGCTAGCATCACCGCCTCAGCTCCACCAGAGATCATCAAGCATTAGATTCTCATAGAAGCACTGGTTCCTGGTGCCAAAAAGATTGGAGACCTCTGCTAGGCAATGGAAAGTCTTATAATTGTTTTAAATAGAATAATTGTATGTTTAGATTTGCATTTAGAAAACTGTACCTTGTTGTCAGTGTGAAGAATGGTTTATTTGGGTCAAGACTGAAAATGAGATTTCAGAAATGTGTGTTATAAATAAAGAATGAGAAGGAACTGGCCTAAGATAATAAAATTAGGAATTGAGAAAGGAGACACATTTTATTTCCTTATAGAAAAGAAAATTAACAAGTCTTTGTCATAGATTAGATAGGTAATAGGGGAGGAAGAGAGAAGCCTCTGTCAATGAAGGATGAAACAAACTGGAGTTTAATAGTCTCTATATAAATCCCAAGAAGAAAGGTATCAGTGATGACCTAAAATACAATGAAAATGAGAAAGAAGATTTGTAGTGCCATTGAATTATGAATAAAACATTAAGGTGGCCTCTAGTTATAGACCTTTATTCATGCCTATGTATGGACACCGGAATGCAAAAAACTGAGGAGCAAAGGATGGCAGAAAAAGAGAATGACGATGCAGAACCATAGTTACATGACGTTTGATGATAGAAGGAAATAAATAATAGAATGACATCTTAAGGGTTACCAAAGCCCAAGGAAATGAAAGCTTTTGTTTTTGTTTTTGTTTTTGTAGAACATGATACTCAAAGAGTCACATATTTCTGTGTGAACTCAGAATAAAAACTATCTATATACTCTCAAGTTTCTGAGGATAAAAGCAAGCCAAATCCTGGTAGAATGACAAAGTTAGTATTAGAAACATAGGTAGAGGCAAAAAATAATAGAAATAATTTTCTAGAAATTAAGAAATAAGTAGAAATTATTATAATTTTCTAGAAATTAATAGAAATAAGTTTCTAGAAATAATACAATACATATGAAATCTGAAATAAAATGAAGTTAACTTACTCATGGTTTTCAAGGTTTTAAATGTATTGCTCC
>NW_011888860.1:3474551-3478373 GCF_000151845.1 Pteropus vampyrus | reverse complement strand
ATAACAGCAAAGGAAAACATTGTTAATTAAAAATTTCATATTTATTTAGTAAACAAAGTAATGATGGCTATACTCTGAAACCTTTTATTATTTTTTTAATTGTGTGCAATACACAGTATGTACATAGCCACTTAAGTCACCTGCATTTTATATATATTTTTGAGCTTTTGTTCTTGTTATTCAAGAAATATTCTCAGACCTTGCTACTCAATGTATGCTCCATGGACCTGAAACATCAGTATATTCTAGAAACTTGTCAGAAATGCAGAGCTTTAGTCTTCACCCCAGACCTACTGATTCAGAATCTGTATTTTAACAAGATATTCATGTGGTTAATATGCCATGATCCTCTTGAAGCCAAGAAGCATTAATCAAAAATAAAATACTCATTATTTAGGTCAATATTATATTGCATATATAGCAAAAATAGAAGGAAACCCAAATGAACTTTCTATAGTCCTTTTGGCAAACATTTTGTAAGATTTATGGCATCTGAAATTGTAATCCTAATGTGATATTGTCAGAATATATACCAGATATACGCCAGAAAACAGTAAGATATGCTTAAAATCATTCAGAAGATCAACTTTAGAATAATGACCAGAATTTAGGCACTCAAACTGCCAGTTCAGTGCATTCTTTCTACTAGGCTGTGTGGACAGTACACGTAAAGTTGTCACCATCTCTTTCCCGAGTTCATAGCCAGGATACCAAAGTGATGTGCCTAATTGTTTAATACTTTTATTTCCTATCCCCCCAATGCAAACCCAATAAAAATGTAACTATTCCAGATCCTATTCTTTTGGAATGCACTCTTTATGTGTTCTACTCCAGCATTTTTACAGGGCAGTAAAGGGATTTGAGTTTTTTACTAAGATCTGCATGTGTTAATAGTCATTTTTTAATCAACTCACAGGTATAAATTAATTTTAGAACAAAGCTGGTCCTCCATCAGTATGATACCTCAGGCCTGGTTAGAACAGGGGTACGTTTGACAGTACAATGCCTAGCTTCTCGTATTTTAATTATGAAGACTAACTATAAAAGTTTGCTTATTGACAATAATATAAGAAAAGAGGGTATTTGGGGTAAATTTCCCTCTATCTTTGTTTAAATAAATGAACATAAAGAGAATTTTGCACTAACTAGTACATCCGTTTGGCATATATTCTTAGTCATTTATCTTAAATATTAGTTTAACCTGGGCATTCATTTGCTCCAAAGGATATATAATAATAAAATGTTCATTTATAAATTCATATTTTAAAATTACAGGTACTTCCTAATTCTCTTGATGTTCATTTAATTCCTTCTTTTAGATCATTCATACCACTGAACACATGTTCACTTCCTAAGAATGACCATTTAGAAATGAAATATTGCATACAAGATTCTGACTTAACTCAAAGATGTCTCAGAGTAAAATCTATTTAATCTTATATTAGTACTGGCTATTGAAAATTGATTTTTAATACTTAAAATTCAAAACCTTTAGATTGCCTACAGTTATTTGTCCGAAGCAGTGCATTGGAGCAAATTCAATAATAGAATATTATCTTTATATAAAATTTATAGAATCACAACTCTTGTACAGCATCAATTCCAAAAACACTTAACTTTTTTTATGTGACAGAAACATTAAAATAGTTCACCCAACAGACTGTCTGAACTGAAGATGTGCCATTATCTCACTGCTTTGGCAAAAATGATAACAAAGCAGTTAGTACAGAAAACAGGAAGTTTAACCTAATTTTAAGAATTATATAGTTTAAGAAGCAATATGGCTTTTATCTTTCCTCTACAAAATATAAGCTATGCTTAATAAAATCTGGAATAAAAGTAACCTATTGTTTTCTTGCATAGACATTTTGTGTGATGAAATGAGGCATTTACCAACACTATTGGTTTTATTTTTAACTTCCTACCTAATGTGGTATATGATATTCACCACTACTTTCAACTTGCCATTATACAAAAAGAAAATCACTACTGGGCCACCACGGGCAATGCACTGCACAATAGATGGAACTCAAAGTGGTGGTCCTGCATGCACATATCATATATCACTTTGATATCACATAGAGTGTATGCAAGGACAGGAATTAACTAAAGCAGAATATAAGACCTGGGTGTTTGAGTGTGTACGCATGTATGCATGAGGGTAGTAGACAAAAAAAATTTATAATTACCAGTGGAAAAAAAGATGCAAGGAAAGAGTGATTTAAGTGATTTCGTAGCGAAATGCTTTCCTGTAGGCAAAAGAAAAAAGGAAGAATGAAGATAGAGCCTGGTATGCTTGCCTGTTTCTAGTTGGGTCCTCAGAATAAAGCTAAAACTCCCTAACTTGACTCAATCTAAACCTAACTCTCTGGTCCTAATCTGCTCCGATGTGGGTGAACATTGGCCCCTCTAGCCTCCCTCTTTGATGTTAACACACTTTAATCTCTGCAGGTAAAATGAATGTTGGGTCTGATGATCTCTTCTGTCTGTTTTTATGGGATTACTACCTTAATCTGTGCATGTTGACTTGATTTTGATTCAGATCTCAATATATTACTCCTTCTCTTTTTTCCATGGTGATCAAATCACACTCAACTTTGCTTAACTACAGTGTACACACACACACACACACACACACACACACACACAAAGATCATGTTCCCACAGAGCCCTTCATCATTGACCTCCAGTTTTTGTGGCTCCGTGCTACAGACTCTTCTTCTCGACCATGCTTTAGTCACATGAAGGCTTCTATACTTCTTGGGATCTCACCCCACCTCTCCAGTTTGCCTTCTCCAACTATTCTGGAATTTTATGAATAACTTTTATAATATTATACCTTCTCCCAGTATGATCTTCTGCCCCTCTTAACCCATGAACCCCATCAGACACAATTGATGAGCCCTAAGCAAGCTGTGCTCACTTACTTTCCTTTGTTCAAGGTATTACTTTTGAAGGAAGGGAGAAATCTCTGACCACCTACCTACAGACACAGACACATCCATGCTGTTCTCCATCAGGCAAATCCTGTTCAAACTACAAAATGTGGTAGAAATATTGTTCCTTAATTAGAGCACCCACTCTTATGCTACCTTAAAATTTTCTACAGAAATTCTCCCTCTCTTATGTTGTTTTAGTATTTTGTTTCTGCTATTAACATAATACTTATTAAGCCCTTATCCTTCTCTATATTTCTAATTCTTTGTTATAAACAAGAAATTCAATAAATACTGTTGAAACGATTGATTGATTTGCCTCTTCCATAACTCTGAAGTTCAGCAGTTTTAACTCCTAAACTTTTCTACTGTAAATACTTTCTACATTTTTAAATGTAGTGTTTTAGACCAAAATTTAACATTAATAAAGACTAAGATGTGATTTTATATCTTTATCAATATTAGCTCCTATTATTCTGAGTTGTTTTCTTCTTTAGAACTTCACAAGAAAAAGTACATGGACTCTTCTTTCACCTACTTGCTTTCTAATAGTTTTGAAATCTTAGCATCTGCATATGTCTCTCCAGAGTTCCACATGAAGTCTTAAAGGTAAACATTTATCTTCCTTAATGTTTAATAACCATACCAACTATTTAACTCCTTCTCTCTTAGCTATCAAGGAAAATATAGGGGAGATTGAAGGAAGAAAGAAAGAAAGAATTTTTATTTATTTATTATCAGGTTCTTATTTAATCCTAAATTTTTCTTTGTTTTTATTTTTGGTTTGCTTATTTTATTCTGAATCAATCTAGTATGAGGCATCACCTTCCTGAAAGAATTCCTTGCTCAATTTTTACCACCTTAATCTAAAACTTTACTTATTCCT
>NW_011888860.1:3470567-3472800 GCF_000151845.1 Pteropus vampyrus | reverse complement strand
AAGATAATACATGGTAAAGTTTAGACCTAGATTTATCCTTGAGTTTCTTAAGTCTGTTTTATAAAAATATTATATTTCTACTCTGAAAGAAAAAACATTTAATTTCCCCTTCATTGGAATAGGGGCAAATTAGATACTTATTTTCTGCCACATTAGTGTAAAGTGATGTTTTTCTTGGACGACATTATTCTATGTCAATCTTAGGAAGAGTATTCTGCAGCCAAGTTTGCAATTTATATCAAACCTAATAAAAAATTTATATAGTTCAGCTATACATCAATTTTTATAATTTTACTTATCTATGTAATGTTAAAATACATATTCTAAAAACACAACAGAAGACAATTTGGAAGCAAATAGATAATAGATTTGATATTCACTCAAATTTAAATTAAGTCAGAGTTCTTTAATAAATTTTTGGAGAAGTTCTCCAATTTTATTTTATTTAGCTTGCAGACAGACTCTGATAATGAATAATTCTTTGCTTGGAGTCAGTCAGTGATTAGCTAATTCTCTTTTCACACCCAAATATCACCTTGATGAAAAAATTTTATTAAAGAGACAAGTCACAAGAGACAACAGGATGTACTTTTTAAGAATGTGTGTGCATTGGAGCCAGAGTCTCTGAACTCTAATCCCAGCTTTATGGTTGATAGCTATATACTCTTAGCTAAATTACTTAGCCATTCTGTATCACCATTTTCTTATCTGTAAAGTGGGAAATGATAATAATGCTTCCTGCCACATCCTAATCACTCAGCAATATTGCTATCAATTTTATTATCATTGATAATATAATACAGATATTTTTATCACAGCCAAGATGGAAGAAATACTTTTCCCAAAAGTATGAGGCATGAGAAAAGATTCAAATATAGTTTGAAAATGTCCATTCACATAAAGAGAAAGGAAAAGTTTAATTACACAGAAAGTTTGAGGGTATATTTGGACAAAATAGGTTATTATAAAAAAAAATAAAAATACTCAAAGGTAAATAAAGATAAACTTAACTGGAGTCTGAGATAAATTCTAATATACTTAATTGAACTGAGACTGGTGGATATTGCCAACTCATGTAAGCATCTTTCTAAGATAGAGAATACAGATTTTTTTTATTATTTTTTCAGGAAAAAATATCAAGCCTCTTAGTATGTTTAATATATCAAATATTATAAATCACTTTGAGGGAAAGGGTAGGAGATTCTAGAGTGTCTATAAGTTGGGCCAGTATATTTGTACTATATTATTTCTTAAATAATCATTGAAGCAAAATTTTGGGGTTTTAGTACAAACTAACACTAGCACAAAAATGCTTCAATGTTTGGTTGAAAATATGCTAGGACAACAGCATTTGAAAAAGTGATGTAAATTATGTATTATATATAGACTAAAACACATATAATTACTGGTTTATGGATATTTAATTTCAGACTGACCTATGGTAACAGTAACCGACATATATATTGAAGTTTATTAAATGCACTGTGACTGAATTATTTTATTTAATACTAACATGGTCTTCTAAGGTAGACATCGGGGTCTCTGAAAAGGTTCAATAACTTATACCCTGCTTCTCAAGTTCTGAACATATTAAAAAATTAAAAGAAGGGATAGAAGTTAGAGAACTAAAATACCATCTTGAAAAGAGGTCAAGTTGGAAATATGTGGATTTAGGTGTGAGAAGCAAGTACGCTTATTGAACTCTGGAGTCCATTGGAAATACCCTCATAGCTCCAAGCAAAGCTGAATCTACACAAGACCTTTTCCACATAAGCACCATTTGTTTCCAAGAGAAAAGAAGAAAGAGTGATGTTTACTAGGACATTTTATTTTCCCCAACTCTTATCAATTCAATAATTTACATTTGTTCCCACTGGGGAGAGTGAGTAAAGGAAAGAAAGCCCATGTGTTTGGCTAAAACGAGTTCAATCCACAGAAAAGGAAACTTAAAGGCAAGAATTAAACATTCTCCTCGAAGTAAACAACATTATTATTCCCATTTTAAAAATGTTAAAATTGCATGTTAAAGATATTTAGTATTATGTTTGAGTCACACAATAAAAGGAAGAGGTAAGACTCAAATCAAGTATTTTTCTGATTCAAATAATTAACATAAGCAATTTTAAAGATAATCCACATAGCAATACAATTTCCTAGCTAATGTGAATGTTCTACAGATATGCATCAAATACTGCTTTTTTTTGCTCCAGATACTTGCAGCCACATAAGGGTT
>NW_011888860.1:3464379-3470097 GCF_000151845.1 Pteropus vampyrus | reverse complement strand
TCTCCTTCCTTGTACATTTTATGTTAGAGCTCTCATGGGATCGGAAGCTCAGCAAAGCAGAGGTCATTATTATCAGAGGCTAGAGTGGTCAGATGTAACAAGCTTCCAGATATTTACTAGTTTCCACTTTTTGGTCATGGTGGTTCAAAGAGTTCTGCAACAAGATGTGGCACAAACCTTTCTTATAATGTCCAGCTTTCTTATTCTGCTTATGGCTGGATGTGAGAGTGACTTTTTCTCTATTTGTACAAATACAGATTTTTAGATATATAGTCCTTCAGCTCTTCTTTTTGGTAAAAACAGGTATAAAAATTTCTATATTAAGAATTATATTCACATAACACTTGGAAAGGCCTTGGTTTTCTGACTAGAGACTCTTACAATCCAACAGAATTAACTCTGAAATAAACAAAATAAATCTTGAGACCAAAAAAAAAAAAGAGAGAGAGAGAGAGATAGAAAGCCCCTAAGATCACCTCATAGTACTCACCTAATATACCAATATATTGCATGCATGTCAACATATGTATTTTATAATTATGAATTGTTTAATTAATGTACATAAATCAATGTGTATTTTATATATTTATTCTCAGCAATAAATTAAATCCACAATCTTCAACATCGAAATGAAATTACGTATGATAATAACTTATTTTGTCAGTATACATTTTTATATGTGAAGGTAAATCGCTTCTATGTTAGCATATGACAAACATCAATGTAGATACAATAGTGATTTTTCTTAGTATTATAAATAACTTTCAAAGGAAATAATCATTTCCTTCAACCATTTATTGCAAACGATATATTTTACAAAAGTTCAGTAAAGCAATCATTTTTCCTAAATTTGTCATAACTTTAAATCATAAGGCTTAGTTCTAAGACATTATTCTTTGTTTATAAATATACTCAATATGCATTGGATGACTACATTTTCATGAACAAAGATTTTTATACTTTTATTCATTAATTTATAAGGTTACTTATTTTCTTTTCTTCTACAGTTTCTCCACATCCACTTTCAGACATTAGTGCAAAATTTCTTTGGAATGCTCTACAATATTTACAATCCAACTCAAAAATCTAGTTTACCAACTTAACTTCACTTAGTACAGTTTAATATCTATTTTCAGTTCTTGCTTAAATTACTTAAATCACAAGGTTTAGTGGTTAGTATTAATCATCACAACTATATATTAATGTTCATTTGGAAGTCAAAATACACTGATAGTTTTTTAATGTCACTTATTTAATTGTAAGTTACTCACAAATGCCACCGATGAGTAAGTTTGTGAAATTTTAAGAACACAAACTTACTCATTTTAAGCATGTAAGTAATCTGCTTCATTTTATCCTAAAGATCTAAATTGTTTATGTCTCTTTACTTTTGTTGACTCATCATTAATAAACAGATGTCATATCTAACAGCTGGTGTTCTTTATTCCCTAGTGTTCTTTTGGAAGTGAGAATTTGAATAACCACAATAGAACCCAGTATGCAGATGTGCACATTAAATAATGAACTAATGGCTTTAATATATGTAATTGATTCTTAGTTTGCTTCAGAATTCTCCTAACTGTACTTGATTATCCTTGATGATGTGATATATTGTACTGATATATCAAGAAATGGGCTTAAAACTAAACTTTTATGTTCAATGAGTTCAAGAAAGCCAAGCCAAAAAACTATCTAATATATGATAACTGGCAGTCCACATGCTGTCATTTTCTATCAAATCTTATTTAGCATAAAAACAGTTCAAGTCACAACCTTGCAAAACTCATCTATTAAAATATACAATTTTTAATATTGCTGAGTTTTATAGATTTTTCTTTCTCTTACTTCCAATAATGTTTGGCTACTCTTTTTCACCTCAATTTGTTTATAGTGTGAAATTATGAACAGACTGATTCTGACCAAAAAGTCAGGTCAAGAAATTATATTCAGTAGTCTATCTGAGTCTTGCTTAAAGCTGTCAGCTGGAATTTGAGTAAAGGTGACAGAAAGAAATTCAAAATATATTTATAAATACTATCAAACATTAAATTGAAAATTTTATTTAAAGGCTTAATTAAATATTACATTTCTCAGTTTTTATTTCATTAAAGGTATTTATAAAATAGTACATTATATAATTATATGGAATAGGTTATACCTAGTTTTCATCTGCTTTCATCTGTAAGCCAATAAATTTAATTATCCTGACCTTTGATGTGTATAGAATGTATTTTAAAACCATGATTAAAGGACAAGGTCAATTTCTTTGTTAGATCTTTCTATTTAATGAGAATGAGATAGTAGACATGTATAATATGTAAAGATTTCAAAATCAGAATTTGAGCAAATTTATAGTATAATAAGTCTAACTGCCATATTTTGAGCAAGATCTATTAATTTAATATATTCTAAAAATTCTATGGATTTTGTAGCTTTTCATAATTTACAAAATGCTTTTCCATGTTTTGCCTCATACCAACCTCACAACAATTCAATGAGAAAAATAATAGAACATTTTTTAGCCATAATCTGCTGAGAAGAAAATGTCATTGAAATTAGCAAGTCACTCAAGATCACTCCTGTCAGTGTTGGAACTGGAATTATCATATTGTCCTGTGTCTCTCCTAAGGAATAGGAGAGACACAGGACAAATCCATGTGTACAGATGCATACGACTCTGCACCTAATTGTATGAATTGCAAGAAAAAACAAAACCTTTTTATACATATTTATGATTGACTAGGAAGTCATTACATGAGTTTAAAATAATTTTCAATTAATATTTTATTATTAAGTGAGAATTTGCGTATGCTTTTTTTTCTTTTTTCCATAAATACTAGTGTATGGAAAACATGATTTGCAATATAAAATGAGCTTCTCACTTGGCTTCCATTATCATGAAACTATTCCTAAAGAGAATCCTCAACTGGTTTGAAAAAAGAGCTCTTGAGTTCTGGGTTTGAATTAACTAGAAGCTTCAGAGACAGGTAGGGCTCTGGTTCTTGAGTATTATAAATACAATATAGAGTGTTTTAATCCACTTGATTGGAATTTTAAAACTTAGACTGGTGATGATTTTTTGTTTGTTTATTTGTTTGTTTTGTCAGAGAACTAATATTAGATCTGTAGGTATCTGATTTTTCTTAGAGTTTGAGTGAATGAATGTATTGGATATATGTATGTATAAAATGTTTTTAACAAAATAAAGTAACTTTCTCAAAAAGTTTACAAATCATCCTAAGTATTCTTGCACTATCATTAACAACTGATGTCCCGTCAATGTCTGTTTTCCTCAACAAGAAAGAGAGATGAAAAAAATAATCTCTTTCTTTCCTCTTCACCCTAAAAATACACAAAAGGAAGTGTCAGGGTGGGCCTTGTTTCTCTGTCAATATTGAACAATTCAATATGGAAACACAAATACCAATTCTAATTTCTAATAAAATCCTTAGACAGAACCTAATTAGCTACATTTTAAAACCCAAAGGAAAACAGTACTTAGTGAAGAATGTTATTTAGTCTATTTCTACATAGAATTACCAAGTTAAAATTAGGAGTCTCAAGTGGTTTTAGAAGACTATCAAATGAAACTATGGTTTCATTTGCTGTGTTATTATCTGCACAATAATACCTTCTTCTGACCTAAGAAAGTAGATACAGATGTACACATGTGCACACACACACAATCACAAATATTTTAACACAACCTAGAATCTCCTCATCCCACAAAGAGTTAAGTTACTTTACCTTTCTTCTTCCGATGTCTCTGCAGGCTCTCTAACAAGGCCATAGCAACCATAACTCAATGGCCTGCTTGAGTAGCTTACATAGGGCCCAGTGCTTATCAAAAAAACCATTCAATTGACAATTATCTCTTGTTAAAATGACAACAGATGATCCTGTGTCTTCTATGAGAATATCCTTCAATATGTACTTTCTCAATATGTACTCTTCAATATGTACCTTTTCATTTCTATGTACAAATGAATGAGTTTAATTGTGAAAATTATAAGCATCAAGGCTATCTGATAATAAATCTCTTAAGAACAGGTTCTATGATGTTTGTCACTCATAGGACTATAGAGCTAGAGGGACCTCAGAAATATTTTTGTCTACCTTCTCTTTTTTTTAAAAGATAAGAAAACTAAAGTTTAGTAAAATTTAATGCATTTTTTAGAAAACATACAAGTTAATTCATCTATAAGTATTGAGTGACATAGAGCAAGACTTCATCTTGATCTTTACCTGTATAGATTACATTTCAATTGATCTAGAGCATACATGTTACCTGTCTATTGGAATAATTCAATCCCCCTTACATGTTATACAAACTACTTCACAGATTATCCCCAAATAGTTTTACTAGCCTCATCTCTCATCACTGGGTATCAATCAAACATGTTCGATACACCCATGGGGAACATCTCACAACAAACTCTTCATCCATTTATGTTTTTACAGAGTCTGCTCTTCCATTTAAAATGCTAAATCTGGGAATTTTTGTATTCCACCTCCTCTGTAAAACTTATTTCAACCATGAAAGCAGCTGTGCTTGTTTGTTATGCTGCTCCCATAAACTCTGGAAAAAATATCCATTATAGCATGAATCACATTGAATTGAGATAAACTGCTTGCTTATTAGTCTCTCATTTTACCAGAGGATTTTGAGAGTAAGGACCACTCATGTTGATATTCTTGGTGTCCAGTATACAGCTTGGCACATAGTAGGCCTTAATTAATGTCTGTAGAACCAATAAATAAATGAAATGAGGAGTAAAATCTATGTGCTCATAATCTAAATCTGGAAAGCTTCCTCCACTACTCTGTGCTGACTTGGTTCATCCTAAAATCCTATCTCTTGGTTTCTGGGTGTCTTCTCTATGCCAGCCAGTACTGTACATGAGGCCAATTCAGCCTCGATTTAAAATTCCATTTAACTCAAATGGTATGAATTCAAATCTTCATTCATTTTAACTGGAAAGTTTGGTTTGGGTTAAAATAACTTTATTCATTCACTCATTTGCTCATTTATTCTATACACACTTCAATTCCTACTAAGCTCATTTAAGACAGGAGCATCTATCTCAGTGGCACTCTCTGTTCCAGTTGCATTTCACTGCTCTACACACACATAGCTTTAGACATCTATTAAATGGACATTCTAGACAAACCAGTTTGGCTCCTCATCTTTTTTTCCAAAAGATTTTTGTTTTTGTTTTTGTTTTTTTGCATATTTAATAGTCTAGTGTAAAAATAGCCTAAATATAGACTGCATTTTTTTCCTATGGATTATCATCACAAGTTTCATTACTTAGATTTATTTTCTATAACTTCAAAAGAACAAATTACTGAATTATAGGATGCTAATTAAGTATGTAATAGCTTACAGTGTTACCATAGACAAGAATATGTATTTGTTAATTCTAATTATGAGATAAAATCATTCAATCAAATCACCTTGAGGAGTCTAATGGAATTACAAAATTTTCTATTCCAAGAAGCATATTTCCATGCATTTTTAAATAACCAAAGATGTTGCAGATATGGTGTTTTTCTCTCCATTATGTTATCGGAACCTAATCCAGATCATAATTCTCTCATTCCAGGGAACTGAAAAAATTTAAAGGAAATAGTAGAATAAGCCAGATAAGATTCATAACATGAAGAAATTAACAACCAGAGCCAATTGTCTAGCAGAAACCAGAATGAAAAAAAAAA
>NW_011888860.1:3460657-3463719 GCF_000151845.1 Pteropus vampyrus | reverse complement strand
ACCATAACTCAATGGCCTGCTTGAGTAGCTTACATAGGGCCCAGTGCTTATCAAAAAAACCATTCAATTGACAATTATCTCTTGTTAAAATGACAACAGATGATCCTGTGTCTTCTATGAGAATATCCTTCAATATGTACTTTCTCAATATGTACTCTTCAATATGTACCTTTTCATTTCTATGTACAAATGAATGAGTTTAATTGTGAAAATTATAAGCATCAAGGCTATCTGATAATAAATCTCTTAAGAACAGGTTCTATGATGTTTGTCACTCATAGGACTATAGAGCTAGAGGGACCTCAGAAATATTTTTGTCTACCTTCTCTTTTTTTTTAAAGATAAGAAAACTAAAGTTTAGTAAAATTTAATGCATTTTTTAGAAAACATACAAGTTAATTCATCTATAAGTATTGAGTGACATAGAGCAAGACTTCATCTTGATCTTTACCTGTATAGATTACATTTCAATTGATCTAGAGCATACATGTTACCTGTCTATTGGAATAATTCAATCCCCCTTACATGTTATACAAACTACTTCACAGATTATCCCCAAATAGTTTTACTAGCCTCATCTCTCATCACTGGGTATCAATCAAACATGTTCGATACACCCATGGGGAACATCTCACAACAAACTCTTCATCCATTTATGTTTTTACAGAGTCTGCTCTTCCATTTAAAATGCTAAATCTGGGAATTTTTGTATTCCACCTCCTCTGTAAAACTTATTTCAACCATGAAAGCAGCTGTGCTTGTTTGTTATGCTGCTCCCATAAACTCTGGAAAAAATATCCATTATAGCATGAATCACATTGAATTGAGATAAACTGCTTGCTTATTAGTCTCTCATTTTACCAGAGGATTTTGAGAGTAAGGACCACTCATGTTGATATTCTTGGTGTCCAGTATACAGCTTGGCACATAGTAGGCCTTAATTAATGTCTGTAGAACCAATAAATAAATGAAATGAGGAGTAAAATCTATGTGCTCATAATCTAAATCTGGAAAGCTTCCTCCACTACTCTGTGCTGACTTGGTTCATCCTAAAATCCTATCTCTTGGTTTCTGGGTGTCTTCTCTATGCCAGCCAGTACTGTACATGAGGCCAATTCAGCCTCGATTTAAAATTCCATTTAACTCAAATGGTATGAATTCAAATCTTCATTCATTTTAACTGGAAAGTTTGGTTTGGGTTAAAATAACTTTATTCATTCACTCATTTGCTCATTTATTCTATACACACTTCAATTCCTACTAAGCTCATTTAAGACAGGAGCATCTATCTCAGTGGCACTCTCTGTTCCAGTTGCATTTCACTGCTCTACACACACATAGCTTTAGACATCTATTAAATGGACATTCTAGACAAACCAGTTTGGCTCCTCATCTTTTTTTCCAAAAGATTTTTGTTTTTGTTTTTGTTTTTTTGCATATTTAATAGTCTAGTGTAAAAATAGCCTAAATATAGACTGCATTTTTTTCCTATGGATTATCATCACAAGTTTCATTACTTAGATTTATTTTCTATAACTTCAAAAGAACAAATTACTGAATTATAGGATGCTAATTAAGTATGTAATAGCTTACAGTGTTACCATAGACAAGAATATGTATTTGTTAATTCTAATTATGAGATAAAATCATTCAATCAAGTCACCTTGAGGAGTCTAATGGAATTACAAAATTTTCTATTCCAAGAAGCATATTTCCATGCATTTTTAAATAACCAAAGATGTTGCAGATATGGTGTTTTTCTCTCCATTATGTTATCGGAACCTAATCCAGATCATAATTCTCTCATTCCAGGGAACTGAAAAAATTTAAAGGAAATAGTAGAATAAGCCAGATAAGATTCATAACATGAAGAAATTAACAACCAGAGCCAATTGTCTAGCAGAAACCAGAATGAAAAAAAAAATAGTGGATATATGGCTTGCGGGGCATATGGCACATCCTTTTGATTAGACAAGATAGATAATGGGAAGAATTATTTCAATCCCCAGATCTGCCTTCTCCCATGGAATTACCCCAAAACAATGTTTTATAATGTGTAAATTGGCAATTTTTCTTTTTAACAAGAAATCTCAGAATATATTCAGATTTGAGGTTAGCCTAGAAATAAACTTAATGACATTCTAATTGTAGAAACAACTGCTTTCCAAAGATACACATGTAATAAATAAATAAACCAACCATCTTCTCCACGGTAGTGAGTATTATCGCCAAACAAAAATACTTTTGAGCCTATAATCAGACTCTGTAAACTGCTAGGACTCCTTGTCCTTTTGAATGCAGAAATCCAGTCTAGTTGAATTAATGAGAAGAAATTCACAATGAGCTTGTTGAGAGTAGCAGTTTTATCACAGTCAAATTGCTGAAGGAATTGAAATAGTTTTCTCTCATTGCCCCTCCTCCAAAAAAAAAAAAACCACAATGAATAAACCTTTTATTTTTCTGCCTTTCCTTCTCCAGAATGCCTTTTTTCTATCATCTTTGTTGTCTAAGGTTCACCTGGACTTCAAGCATAAAAAAGTTCCATCCTTTCAGTAAAACTATAACATTCTAAGAGATGGTTCTCTTTCTCAGCATTTGATGACACTTGCTCTTCCTTATATTATTCATAATCTTTACCAACCTCCTACTTTGCTAAATATATATCAAAATGTCTTATTCCACTTTATATGCACAGTACTCAGAACAGAGTCCTATACAAAGTTGATTATAAACGTTACTTTTTCAACAATTCCACTTTGAAGCAGTATCACATGATAGTTAACAGCAGAGTTCTGAAATCCTGCTGCCTAATTTTGAAAACTGGCACACTATTTAGTCACTGTATGACCTTGGACAAATTCCTCAATTGTCATGCAGCTAGTTTTCCTCATCTACAAAATGTTATAATAATTATAGATTCCTCTGAGGGTTGTTGTGAGAATGAAATGAGTTAATACACACATAAGGCCTAGTAAATGTTCTGTAAGTGTTAGAAATCATTAAACAAAAGAACAGCTTCTATATGAAGTTCTAATATGTGCCAGACACTGTACTGTTTTACA
>NW_011888860.1:3458379-3460607 GCF_000151845.1 Pteropus vampyrus | reverse complement strand
ACCTCCTACTTTGCTAAATATATATCAAAATGTCTTATTCCACTTTATATGCACAGTACTCAGAACAGAGTCCTATACAAAGTTGATTATAAACGTTACTTTTTCAACAATTCCACTTTGAAGCAGTATTACATGATAGTTAACAGCAGAGTTCTGAAATCCTGCTGCCTAATTTTGAAAACTGGCACACTATTTAGTCACTGTATGACCTTGGACAAATTCCTCAATTGTCATGCAGCTAGTTTTCCTCATCTACAAAATGTTATAATAATTATAGATTCCTCTGAGGGTTGTTGTGAGAATGAAATGAGTTAATACACACATAAGGCCTAGTAAATGTTCTGTAAGTGTTAGAAATCATTAAACAAAAGAACAGCTTCTATATGAAGTTCTAATATGTACCAGACACTATACTGTTTTACATATATTATCTGATGTAATTTCCAGAAGTACATGATGATTCAATATTCTAAAAATACAGAAATTGATTACTAGAGGACACAAAAACATAAGGGAAGATAGAGTAAACTTGGGATTGAGTCCAGATATGTTTGGCCACAAAGTACAGATTCTTTTGTTTACACGCACTGATACATATGAGTGTACTGGACACTCACAATCTTTTACATATATCATTTTATGTGATCTTCATAATGATCCTTGCATACTCATTTTACTGACAAGAAAACTAATGGTTATAAAAATTACTTTCTCAAGTTCAAAATTCAAATACTATACTTCAGAGACAAAATTGTGAACCAAGTCCCTTTACTCTCAAGCCAGTGCTCTTTCTGCCATGTAAAGTGTAATGAAGATTCTTCTCTTTGTATATGTCCATGAACACTGCTCCACTGTCCATTGAGTGAGAATGAGCACCTTACATTTCCCTTGCGAATAGGAGCATATCTTTCCTCATTGTGCAATATTCCTAGTAATGACTGATTTTCTTCTCTTAGATCACTTGGAACCAAACCATCACTATCATGTTTGTTTTCTATGTTAATTAACTTCCCCTTGCGGGCATACTGTAACTTGCTTCATCAGTCACCATTTTAAAAGCCTGTCACAGACTTTTATGAATTACAGAAGACCTAAGACATTTGTACAAGAATGATCATCTATTTCTTTGTACTTGTACATACTGCTGGTTTTGTCAGAAGCTGCATTAGTTGAATTATATCAAGCATGCCTATATTTCAGTTATAGAATAATTAAATGTACAAATATAGATAAGAAACAAGCAAAGTTATATCAAAAAATCTATACACTATAAACAAGAGTCACATGAAGAAATTCTTGTGTTATTTAGAAATTATTTTTAAATCAAGGAAAGAACAGATTTTATATTAGTAACCAAAAATCTATTTTAAGTAATAATTAATCATGGTTTTAAGAATGAATTAGTTTAGAGAAAAAATACTATAATATTATAATGATACTTTTTTCTTCCAACAAAAATGACTTGAGAAAATACTACTTGTTTAGCTTGTTACAATATCTTTCTTGCTCTTATTATCTTGACTATTAATAATCTCCAATATACAAGAAATTATTCATATTCCTGTTTCTTTTATTTTATATGCCAGCTCACCCTAAACTCTTTTTAATTGTCAGAGCAGTGATTAATATTTGATAGCATTTAACTGCATGTGTATATTTTAATATAAATGATGTAAAAATACTTGCTCAGGAAATGCAAAAACAATGACTATAATTTTTTTATTACTATTATAATAGTTATATCTAGTAGCATGAAAAAAAGAATAATGCAAATTGGAATGATGTGAATGTTGATTGAGGTGTTACTAACTAAATTTCTTTCACTTAAATAGCTATACTTTTCTTAACTTCCTTCAGAAACACTTATCAGCCAGGGTGAAAATTTTATTAGCATTTGTTGCATATATTTCTTTAATTTTTTGTGTAATTCTATTTATGTTTTTTAAATTTGCTTCTCTTTTACATGTACCCAAGCCAAAATAATATATAGTGAACTAATTCATATAGAAATCTCCAGATAGAGTAATAATGCTTCACATTTATATGCAACAATGTTCTTTTTCCAAAAGACCCCCTTGATACTATAAGTATTGTGTATTTAGAGATCTCGAATACTCTAATATCTCTTGTCCCCAGAACACTATCGCTCAATTTACCTTCTTATCACTTATGAAAGTATGGATACTCTTGTTAAAATAATAAAACAGGATAAATATCAAACTCTGTTT
>NW_011888860.1:3447400-3458329 GCF_000151845.1 Pteropus vampyrus | reverse complement strand
CAGAACACTATCGCTCAATTTACCTTCTTATCACTTATGAAAGTATGGATACTCTTGTTAAAATAATAAAACAGGATAAATATCAAACTCTGTTTACACAAAATACATCACATTTCAAATTGGGCTAAAAATAAATTTTCTGTAATCTATGCCAGTAGAACTGGCTAATTAAATGCCCAATATTGAAAACCTATCTATTTGAGGCTTGTCGAGGATTCCAGAACCTGCAGTTCTCTTTCACAGCTGGGATCATGGGAACCACATGACTTGCTTAGCACTGGTTTTATACCTAGAATTACTCTAAACTAACGACAAAAAGTTTGAAGTAGCTCTAGCCTCATGTTTCAGTTAACCTGAGTTTGTCAATTTTATCCACTGTCAAAGAATACTAGAGCTAGACAGTAGTTAAAGTATTAAGAACAGATTTTATTCAGAAACTGTTGCAATAGAGGGAAAGAGGCCTCAGTATAGAACGTGTTCAAGCCCAAATACAGCAAAGACAAATGGAGAATTATAGCCAAGGAGCAAGTTGAATGATTGGGAAATGAAAACAACAGGGAGAGCCTGACTAGATCAAGTTAACAGATTCCTGCTGAAGGCAGGCCAAGGTGATCAGATACTGAGAGTGAGGATAAGGAATTTGATCAGATATGAAGAGTGATCAGTTATGGAGGGTAGAGGATTCCTCCTAAACTGTCTTTGCAGGATTCTTGCTAAAACTGGACCATGTAAAGATGAACATAGAAGCTCAAAGGTTGAGTTTGAGAAAAGAACTCAAAAGAACCTGACTAAAATTTGGTCAAAGAGAGACTTTGTCAGCAATATATTAATTGCACAGGGCCTATTACTAATATTAAGTGTGGCCTTATATTAGTAATAGGATAACTTTCTTTGTTATATTTAGTTCCCCTTTGAGTCAAGGTTCTTCCAGAAGTACACTTCAAGACAAGATGTGTGTGAAAGTGGTTTATTGAGCATGTGATCCTGGGAAGCACCAGTAGGACAGTGGGGAAGTGAAGAAAGTGAGGGAAGGGAAGAAAGAGAAAAAAAGAATGCTTTATCAAACAGGATACCATTGTGGGTACTGGAGCTCAATCTTAATGGGGGCGGGGCAAGGAACCAAGGGTATTACCCACTAACTCCAGTAAGTCATTGGTTGAGGACTTTCCCTGTGAAATGGTAACTTCCTGGTATTTCAGTTTTTCAATGTACATGGACAGAATGGGCACAGAAAACCCTAAGAATAAGACTTGCTATTGCTTTGAGTAGGAAGCCATTGGCTTACCGAAAAATAGTGCCCAAGGTCATATAAAGTGGCGCTGACAGATTCTACAACATTTATAAACCATTGCTTTCCTTTCTTATATTCTGTCCTGATATCTGCTACTTATAGTAGAAACTCCTCTTGGGCACTTAATAGAAACTGTTGGACTAGCCTGTGGTAGCCTGTTGTGGCTCTACATTTTTATTAAGACAGGTTTATTGATGTATATTTTACATACAGAAAATTTCACTTTTATTTTAATACATGCAGTTCTATATATTTTGACAATCCCATATAATTATACAAATGCCATATAATTAAAATATAAAATATTTCCATCTCCTTCAATAGTGTATTTCTTTATATGCAATCTCCTTCTCCCACATTCATGACCTGGAAACTATTGATCTGATTTCTGTCCCTATACTTTCACCTTTTTCAGAATGTAATATAAATGGAATCACATGGTATGCAGTCTTCATCAGGAATAGAAATAGGTGAAGGTCTGGAAGCTAAACTGAAATAAACAACAAAAGTAGAAAAGATTCAATGTCAAGTGAAATGCTAATTTTTTTGTTGTGGTTTTATTGTACGAGTATGAGAAAACTGAATAAACCTAAGAGGGAAAGAAGAAGAAAGAATGAAGGATAAGAGAGAATTGTGAAGAAATAAGGTACAACACAAACATAATGTGTGTATCCATACAGAGACCCAAGGTCTTGAGAATTAACAAGTTTCCATTCATTACAGAAGCCTTAAGATGTCTTATCATTCACCTATAGCAACTGGACTTCTGGATAGTCCTAGAGCTAGAAATATCAGAAGTTTCCGAGGCTGGGCTAGACCTATTATGGTGATTAATATTTTCTACACCCGTAACTCACACTGCATGTTATGAAAAAAACTCTAACACCATTTTAACTGCAAATAACTATATTTTAAATAATTGTGACATGTAACCTTTGATCATCAAAATAAAAATTTTACACTATGCTCAATATTTAAGTGAAGTACCAGAAATTATAACTCATAATTGAAATTTATTCAAATTAATTTGGGTGTTTTTATTAAACAGTCTTGAAAGTTACATTTTGTTTCAACTTTGTGAGAAATCTTTCAAAACTGATAGAAAAATAAATATTTTGAAACAGCATTTTCTATCTTCAAATATGTTAAAATGTAGTATTAACTTTCAGGGTCTATTCTATCTTAAGTCCTATGTCAACACCATACAAGTCTGTCTCATGAAATAAAATGTTAAACATTTATTAGCTTTTCCTTGATGCACGAAATTTACATTTACATTCAAGTTTTTTTTTAAATTGTTAGGTTTGTTTTGATGAGAAAACTTTCATCCTGTTTTCTTCGTTTTTGTAATACATCATATGCTTGAATTTTTGACACAAGCATTTTAGAAAAAGCCAATTTATTTCATCTCAGTCAATTGAACACAATGTATCATCAGTTCTCCTAGAATGAGTTTTTTTTATCACCAGGTTAATCCTTAGAGACCTGAAGTGCCAGCCGCCCATGAGGCTCTCATCTCAACAGAATATTCAACCAAAACAGTAAGCAGCAAGAGGTTTCGATAGACAGATATCAAAACTCACCAAATCCATAAATCTACATCTTAAATACAACTTACTGTTGAATACATAGTCTCTCACTCACTATTTCCTATTCAACACATACTCTTATTCATTTGCAGCCTCTGAAGTCATGTCTTAAAATAGATAAAGAAGTGTATTTATCTATCACTTTCCTACTTGTACACTTACATATGTATGTTTGTGCTATCAAGTCATTTGAATAGAATTATAATATCTTTAGAAATTATTCATTATGAGTTAAACTGCCACTTACATAGCAGGTAACATTTTCTGAACATATGAAAAATTTTTTATGATAACATTATTCCTCTTAAAAGACTTTTGACTAAACTCAGTGACGAGTTGGGGTTCAAATCTTTATTTAACATTAAATACTTTTTACAATCCCGCTCCAACATAACTTTTCAAGCTTATTTTCTAGAATCCTCATGAATTTACAATTAATTCTATTTAAACTGGTCTGCTTGTGATCCCCTAAAACAGCAGTCCCCAACCTTTTTGGCACCAGGCACTAGTGCTCTTATGACAATCTAATGCCTGATGATCTGAAATGGAACTGAGGCAGTGATACTAGCACTGGGAAACAGCTGCAAATACGAAGCATAACTGGGTCACCCACCTCTCATCTCCTGCTGTGTGGCCCAGTTCCTAACAGACCATAGATCGGTACCAGTCTGTTGCCCAGGGGTCAAGTACCTCTGCCCTGAAACAACTTGCAGGTTTCCACCATCTGCTTTTATCCATGGTATTTTCCCATGGATAGTAATCTACTTTCCTCTTTTGCCTAATTAAATTTTACACATACTTCAAGACCTAAGTCTATCTCCATCAAGCTCTTGGGGTTGTCCTTTGTTTAATCATCTCAAGTTAAGTGATCTCAACTTTTTCTGAAACCATCTAAATATTGTATCCATAAATAAAACATTGTATTTGTCTGTTGCTATAGAATTCAAAATTATCTGGGAATATTTTCACCAAATTTAGGTGCTATATCTGTGATGGGCTAGTTAAAATATAGGCTACATGTCCTACATAAAGCTTAAGACTTCACAGAAACCTTCTGCAATGGATAGGCTGTCATTTTCCAGAGCAGCTAAAACTGGGGTATTGATTTGCACCAGTACTAGAAGATATATAAAGTTTGGTCTAAATTGCAGGCTATGTGGCATATGGAAATTAACTATGGGGAAAAGAAGAAGGTCAGGATATTTTAAAGAGATAGGCAGTTGAAATGGACATATAACAAAGTTCTTTCCTATAGATGTGCCATTAGTGTTAAGATACCATGAACAGAGAAAATATATAATGGTTCCAAAAATGTTTTCAAATTTTCAAATCAAACATAACAAATGTAGATATTCTAAATTACAGGAAGAGAATAGTAATTGAGTCATTTCTCATATAGAAAACACTATACAGCATTCTCCAGGGTAAGAATCAGAAGAGAATTATTTAGTTGATCTTGGTTAAAATCGAGGAGATAAATATCAATTTATATATTTTCCAATCAAACAGGTACTATATTAAAATACTGTTTTTACTTTTGTCTTGAGTAATTAATGTATACTCTTACCTTCCAATGACTCTATATTGTTCTTCAAATATATTGAATACTTATTGAGGAGTCATACCTTGTATACTCTCAGAAAGTGGTGATTTGAACAGATGTATAGACTTACTGACTAGTGAAAATATTTCCATTAGAAATATACCTAATTTAAAAAATAAATATATTTTGGTTTGGGAAAAAACACATGAAAATACATGAAAAATTAAATCTATTTGTTTATTTATTCATTCATTCATTCATTCATTCATTTAACAAACACATTAAGTGCTTATCGTATGCCAGGCTCTTCATTAAAAACTGAAGTAAATTTCTTTTTTTAAGTTGTGTCCCAACTCATCTCCTCATTTGTAAAATATAGATGTAATTTACCTATTAGTTTTTTTATTGTGTCCTTGACGAATTACTTCTAATTTAATAGCTTAAACAACATCAATTTATCTTATAGTTCCATAGGTCAGAAGTCCAACAATGCAATATGTATATGCCTTACTGTTGAATTGTACCCCTGAAAGTTACTGGATTTTGTTAACCAATATCACCATAAAAATAAAAAAAATTTTAAAAAGTCTTATTAGTGTTTAACCATAGTATGTCAACTGGTGTTCTTCCTGCTTTATTCACCAATCTTAAGGAGAAAACATTATCATTGGTATAAACTGAAAAAGGATATTTCCTGATAAAAACTTATAAACTATTATTAATAGATTATTAAAGTGAGCAAGAAAAGTAACATACCAGAAACCATAATAAAATTCCTAACATAGCCACTAGACATATTCCCAATATCAGACTCTGAATACAAATAAGAAATAAGAATTTAGCCTAAGGTTAATAATTACTATTAATGTAAAGATAACATGACTTTTCCAAAATAAAAGTCATCCACAAAATACGACAGAAGTTAAATAAAAATACTCTTCCCTGGAATCAGAATGATAGAGCTTCGCTCATCCCTCTTGTGACCACATCAAAGTTGAGACAGAAATATAGAGCAAAAAGCAAGCAGAGTCACCTGGGCTTTAGATGAACAGAAGCCCTACAGCTAGGGAGAGAAATAAGAAATCACCCTGCAACAGTTAAAGGTCAAAGAGGGCGAAGATGTGATGCTGCGTCTGCAGTGGCTGAGTGAGACAAAATCTACAGCTGCATAAGCTGGAAGCTGCAGACATCTATTAAAGAGGACACATATGCAACCAGACTTTCATGGTGACAGACCTGCTCACTCTGAGCACCAGTGCCTTGTCGGCAGCTTGAAGGATACCAGGGACTTACAAGGGGACAATGAGTTGTCAGAGCAAGAGCTGGAGGTGAAGTTTTCTATCTCCAGAAGGGTTAGTGGTATCCATTGCTCCCCTTTGAGCCCTCCTCACTCCCAGTGCACAGACGCAGTGCCACCATAGCTGAGACATCAACAAACTGGATAACAGAGGTCGCTTCTCCCAGAGCATTCCCTGAAACTCTGCTTCCCCGACTCATAGGCCCACCGAAGCCACATCCAAGTGTGTCCTCCCTGAGTCCGGTGCTCCTTGCTGAGCCAACTCCAAGACCCACACTGGTGGCTGCTGGCCTCATTTTCAGGTGAGGCCTCCTGAGCACTGCATCTGTGGGATTCTTGCTGAATTTTAACAAGTGGCCCCCAGAGGGGCACAGTCTAAAGCTAAACTTGGCCTGAAGCTTAACCCCTCTCAGGACTGCACCACTAGGCACCTACTATACAAAGCCGTGCTAATAAGACCAGGAGACTTAGGAGCTTTGCTTAATACATAGAAACAGACACAGAAAGGCAGCCAAAATGGGAAGACAAAGAAGCAGAAACCATATGACAGAACAGAACAGAGATCTAGAAATAATGGAGTCAAGGAATCTAACAGATGCAGAGTGCAGAATGCTGGTTATAAAGATGCTCACTGAACTTAGAAGAACTGTAGATGAACTCAGTGAAAACTTTAACAAAGAGATAACATAAAAGTGAAAATGGAAATTATAAAAGGGAACCAGCCAGAAATAAAGAACACATTAGAGGGGCTCAATGGAGTGGATAAAGAAGAGGATCAAACCACCAATATAGAGGATGGGGAAGCCAAGGACACCCAACCAGAACAGCAAGAAAAAGTAACCAAGAATATAATAATAAGTTAATGAGCCTATGGGACAAAATTAAGGGTAACAACATCCTGTGTCATAGGGATACCTGAAGAGAACAAGAAGTTGAATATATTTTTGAAGAAATAATGATGGAAAACTTCCCTAACCTGGTGAAGGAAATAGACATATGACCCCAGGAAACTCAGAGAGTCCCCCAAAAAAGTAAATCCAAAAAGACACATCCCGACACATCATAATTAAAATGCCAAAGGTTAAATACAAAGAGAGAATTTTAAAAGCAGCAAGAGAAAAGCAGTTAGTAACCTATAAGAGAGCTCCCATAAGACTGGCAGCTGATTTCTCAAAAGAAACTATGCAAGCCAGAAGGACTTAGCACAGAATATTCAAAGTGTTGAAAACCCAGGATCTACAACCAAAATGCTTTATCCAGTAAAGCTGGATATCATTTAAGTCAAAGAACAGATAAAGAGCTTCCCAGACAAAAATAAGGTAAAGAAATGCATCAACACCAATCCAGTATTTCAGGAAATGTTGGAGAGACTTCTTTAAAAAGAAAAAACATGTATCAAAAACAGGAATAAAAAATGGTAATAACTACATATTTATCAACAAATACTTCAAATGGAAAAGAATTAAGAGCTCCAACCAAATGATAGGGGAGCAGGATAGATAAGAAAACAAGACCCCTCCATAAGCTGCCTACAAGAGACTCACTTCAGATTAAAAGAGACACACAGACTAAAAGGAAGGAGATGGAAAAAGATTTGCCTTGATGAACCTAGAGAGTATTGCACTGAATGAAGTAAGTCAGATAGAGAAAGACAAATACCACATGATTTCATGGACATGTGGAATCTAAAGAACAAAATCAATAACAACAACAACAAAAATCTTATAGATACAGATAATATTTTGAAGGCTACTAGATGGGGGTGCTTGGGAAGATAATGAAAAAGAGCAAAGGGATTAAGAAGTACAAATGGATACATACAAATAGTCATGGTGATATAAAGTGTAACATAAGAAAAACATTCGACAATGTTGTAAAAAATATGTAAGAGGAAGAGAGGTACCTAATTTAGTGGGGTGACCACTTCATGAGTTATATAGTTCTTTAATCACTACGCTGTATAGTTGAAACTAATATATTATTGTATGCCAGCTATAATTGAAAAAAAAACTCATTGAATTGTACTAAGTAAATATGAGCAACTAATTGTCTACTATACTTCAACAAAGCTTTAATAAAAAGAAAAAAAAATACTTTGCCCTCAGTTTCAGTTTTGTGAAAAATATAGGGTAACTCTTACAAAGACATGATATAAGTTTTACTACATAGATTATCTTTTGTGGGAACTAGAATATGATCATTGCTATTTTTAGCCCTGTTTCTCTCTCTCTCTCTCTCTCTCTCTCTCTCTCTCTCTCTCTCTCTCTCTCTCTCTCTCTCTCTCTCTCTCTCTCTCACACACACACACACACACACACACACACACACTAAATAAAGCACTAAGAAATTTAAGTAACGGTTTCAAGATTAACACAAAGTAAGTGTTAACCACAAGAAATTAATGAAACAATGGATATTTCTACTTCTTGACTAATTTGGACAAACCATTCACTTGGGAGAAGACCATTAACCTCTGTCCAAACTCGCCCATATTTATAGATTGACTAAAAAGATGAGATGGCAATTCAGTCAATAACCTTTGACACAAATTCAGACAAATCTTGTGCTCCTCACAGTGACAAATTACTCTAGAAAATTAACTGTCAAAAGTGCAGCAATATGATAAAGATTGATTATTTTATTCTTGCCAGTCCGCTTTGAGTTAGAGTGACAGCCTCATTTGGACACAGATGGCACCAAAAGGGAAGGACAGATCAAGTCTTCATCTCAGTTGAGAAGGAGAAGATGAATTTCATGGGATAACAAGGGTGATTATTCTTTTTTCCAAAGAAGAGGCTTGTATTTTGTGAGTGCCTTTTTAAGATTATCTTTTATGGTCTCAGCAAAAAGGAAGATCATATTTTTAAAACTTTTGCTACACCTCTGAATGAACCACCTAAAGGTAATTTTAGCTGCTTGCTTAGAGTTTGAGAATCTTTCCTTCAACTTTTACATATTTTACTAACACAATATAATGATTTTAAGTATTTTTAAATTACACATAGAGCTTTAATAAACAATATAAAATAGTGTATATTAGATTTTAGATTTTTTTCTTCAAAGATTGCAAATAATAGCTTACAGACTAAATTTTATGAGAAACATGTCTTTCCTTGATATTTGGTTAGGTATATTGGAAAGGATATTAATCATTTCAAGCAGAAAAATCAGTAAAACTGCCCTTTTAGAGTTTCCAAAATCTGTTATTTATTTGATTCCACATCAATACCTCTCACTGCCAAATGCCTTATAATAAGATATTTTTCTAGAAAGAATATTTGAAAGTTTATAGCATCTCTTCCAAAAGTAACTGGAAGCTCAGTGAAGCATCACAAATTCATGTGTGAAGTTATTCCTCTAAGAGAATGCTTCCCATTGTATTTTTACCCCCATTGTAGACCTACAAACAATAGGGGAATAATAGGGGAAAAAAGAAATGGAGCCATGTTATCACAGAGATAAGTCTACAAATCTTGTATAGTGGAGGACTTGTGAAGAAGATCTAAAGGAGAAGGACAGGGGACCATGGGGTACATGGACAAATGACAACTACAGCTTATATCTGCAAGGACACTGCAGAACTGGATAAACTGTCAAGAGTGTGAAGCAGGACATGTGCTTCAATTCACAAGAAGTAGACTCTTCAAATAATTAAACAGGACTCTAACTAATTAACCAAAGGAGTCAAGAGTTCTCAATTACCAGCTTTCTGGGAAGAAGAAATACATCAGTGTTCATCAGAATGCATGGGACCATGTAGTTAAAATTTCTGGATGTTCAGCTACCTCTAATTAGGTTGTTTTGGCAGAATATGGTCTTAGAATATGCTGTGGATATTACAGTGAGCAGCTATTAGAGAACTAACATGTTGTGATGACTATTAGGTATACTAGAAGAAATCACCAAAGACCCAGAAATTTCTCCATCTCTTTATTTGATCATCATTTATCATCAAATCAAGCAAGACACTGATTCCCCAGCTGCTGGGAGTACTGACTGCTGACTGCTCACAACTAAGTCCTTCTTTGAGAACTGGCCTTGACTACAGAAAGCATTTACCTGAAATTAAGCCTTTGCCTCCAAGACAGCTTTCATCCAATGACTGTTCAATAGGGGTAGGTATAATTACTAAGCCATCTATGCTCAATTTTCAATAACTCTGGAAGGTTATCACAGCTCAATAGCTACCTTTTGGATCAGCTGAGACCAATATTCTGTGTTGTTCAACTTCTCAATCTGCCAACCTCTCTCACTCCTTCATAAGTGTTCCTGAGAAATTTCTAAATAAACTTCCTGCATACAAATTTCCTTCTTAAGACTATTTTCTGAGGAACCTAACTAAAAACAATTCTTACTAGGAGTGGTTCAGAAAGTAGAATAAAAATGAGAATTTGGAGTTTGATTATCACCAGCTGTCTGGGCAACAAGAACTGCATCATGGGAGGTAATTGGAGTGATGATAGCAACTGGCGTATTATAGCAGAGAAATTTTTAAAATGTGCATTGATTGTAAAGTAGCATGGAAAATTAATTAAAGCATGTGCATCAGCAGGTGTACTATTTCAGGCATTTGAAAGGTTTGGGAGAATAGTTACTACAATTGACAATAGAATGGGATGGCAGTTGCACATGTTTTTGATGCATTGGAGAAAGAAAATGAGATTTACATCGGCTGATGTCAGAGGCCATATAAGCTAAGAGTCAGATCTAGGACTTAATATAAGCAAAGCAAAGTTCTAGAGATACTTGATTTGTCAACTCTGGCAATTGTGTTATGCAAAAATCAAGGCTCAGATTAGGAAGGAGTGGGAACCTAAAACATCGGTGGAGACCCCTGGCATGAAACAGTCAAAACCTTGAGACAATGAGGCTGCAATTCTTCCCTTTTTATAAGGCCTATTATGACAGTACACACTTTTCTCAGGATCTACCTCCACTGATTCTCCTAGCTACCAGACAAAAAATTAAGGGAAACTCACAATGTAATCCAGAGAAATGCTGGCCTGTTAAAAAATGAAAAGTACTCGGCCAAAGGAGCTATAGGATATAGCCAATACATATCAGTAAATCCACAGTAATATGCGTAGGTCTGGATCAAGGTGAAAAACATATAGGAGGATAAAGGCCAAGCTTGGTATATAAATGAGTCAGTTCATTTCATGAGTACATACTGCAATATATATTGCTGATACAGAGCAGTCCCCCTTGG
>NW_011888860.1:3437729-3445330 GCF_000151845.1 Pteropus vampyrus | reverse complement strand
GGCTTATTTATTACATTAAGAATTTAATATGCACCCATAGTCAGTTGATTGAACTTTAATGAAATAATTTTCCTTATTTTAGCCACTCAGGTATGTCCTCAAAAGTCTAAGTTAGACTTGTTTCTGTTATCCTATATGATTTTTGAAATCATTATTTTAGGAAGCAAATGGGTCAAGTGACTCTTGGGTAACTTCATGTACAAAAAAAGTGTGTTGGGGCATAAATGAACCTAATAATTACCACTCTTTTCCTCCAAATCAATTTCATAACAAACTAAGAGATAGGTATAAGAGTTAAGCAAATAGAGGTCAAGATATCATTTTCACTATTGATGACACCAATAATGGGTAATATGAGTTAGAATGAGTGTTAATGGAGTAAGCTAGTGTTTTGCCTGCTTAAAAAAAAAAAGAAAAAAAAAAAAAAGCCCATACATAGACTCACTCAGTCTTTCCCTGTGTCTCTGGCACTTCCCAAACTGCTGTCCCTCTGCAGAAACCCAGAGTGAGTGCCTGTGAGTGAGTGTGTGTGCAGTGTGTGTCCTCTTTTTAAGAGGACATCTGGGTTTTCAGCAGCCTTCCACCTCACTCAAATAGTCAGAATCTCCACTGATTTTCACAGCCAGACTTGTGGGAACTACTCTTTTCAGCACTTGAACTCTGGGCTGAGGAGCCCCAGCATGGGACCTGGGACCCCTTGCTCCTCCCGCGGGACCTCTGCTGCAGAGATATCCCCCTTGATTCTCAACCACCACGCTCAAGTGTGAGACCAGCCCATTTCATGTCTCCACCCTTCCTACAGTCTCAATGTAGCCTCTTCTTCATATTCTTAGTCATAGGAGTTCTGTTCAGCTAGTCTTCTGATGGTTCTCCAAAATGTCTTTCTTTTGAATATTTTGGCATTTCCTTTAACTCTTTTCTCATTATATTTTTTAAAAGTTTTTGAAAAAAATGCATTTACTGAAAAATGTCTAGTTAATCTGATTTCATATGTGTGACTTGGCCTTGTTCTCTACCCAAGAGAGATTTCAGCATCCCCCTTTTTCCTTCATCCAATTAATCATGATCTTTTCCTTTTTATATTTTGTATGTTTATCTTATACATTGAGATTACCCTGCAGAAGCAGAATGAAACCCTACACAAAATTTGGTTCAGATGTCAGGACCAGTGACAGCATACACATACCAAGAGGTTATGAAAAGTCGTATTATTACATAATAAGGCTTTCTGAGGATTTGAGGGCAGGATCTCCAAGCTAGTCTGAAAAATAGCTTAAGAGAGCAAGAAATGGAGACTGGCTTTTTTATTTTTTTTAAATCGTGGTTAGGATTTGAGCCAGGATGAAGTTTCTGGTGTATAGTCAGGGGCTTGAATGGTTTAATTACCTGCCAGAGCCAAAAGAGAAAGTACCAGACTTTCTTATCAGCTTTCCCAAATGTGGGACACAAGAGAGACATAAGACTTAAAAGCTGTCATTACCGAAACAACAAAAACTGCAATCGAACTCTTTATTGTATTATGAAATACATTATCTTTCATTTGTACTACTGCCATACCCTCCCAATTAGTCTTCCTTCCTCTAACCTATACAATCTTTCAAACTATCTTTCACCACCATGCCAAGCTTGTATACTTGCAAATATGATGATGCCATGACCCTGTTCCAAAATTTTCAGTGGTTTTGCATCCGTAAGCAATAATTCTCAAATGTTCGCATTGAGAATTAAGGGATTGAATCCTCGGGACAGAGGAATACTCAAAGCGACTCACTTCAAGACAAATACTCCTGAAAACTATTCTTTTCTTTTAAATATCATGTGGATTTTGTCTTCTACTACAATAGTCATATGAGTTTTAATATCAAAATAACCTCCCACCTACTAATTTAAAACAGACTAAAATTTTACATACATGCCCTTATATCTTCTTGGAGAAGTTACCATATTAATCCTATAGCTTATATATTTAAGCAAATATATCCTTAGGACATGTATGCTTTAGTTTGGAAAACATCATTTTACACAATAAAATATAAAGGCTTTCACTTACTATAGGAGATCCTTCACTATTGTAATCATATCCACCCTCAGGCCTTGCTATTATGGTCTACCTCTCCGAAGCATCCACGACAAGCACTCCATGCTATTGTAATAATAGTGATGCCCATGTTTCACATTTCCATGGCATCACGTGGTATTTCCTTTGCCCTACCTTCTTTCCTTGCTAGACACTAGTCCACTTTCTGGGCCCAGCATACTTGATTCTTCTATTCAGGATTTTATGAAGTGTACCCCTAGGTTTTCTCCAAACATTGTACACATCTACATTATAGCAATGATCATTTTGGTTTGTAATTTTTGCATATATACCTTCCCAAAAGTTTTCATAAACAGGAACAGTGTATTTTCAACTGTTCTGGCACAAAGCATGCCACACTGTGGGTACTCAATATACTTTTGTTGAATGAATGAAGAAATATGTTTGAAGTGACATTTATGATAATAAATGTTGCTGCCTTCCTTTTAAATGCTATGAAAGAAACATCTCTAGTAATAATATGGTTGAAAATGTTAATTCACCTCATATGAAAGGTGACTTAATCATAGTTACAATTATATGGTGCATTCATTTTAGAGTATAAGAATCGCCTAAAAAGAGGGAGGAAAAAAAAGAAAAAGAAAACCAATGACAAAAGAGTGAAAAAAGGAAGTAAAATAAAGAAGCTTAGAGAAAAAGAAAAGTGTGAGCCAAAAAGAGAAGGAAAAAAATTTGAAAGCTCCCAAGACTGAAGAGCAAGGGCAAGAAAATTCACAATGAATTTCAAGACTGCGGGGTATGGGAGAAGAAAGAGGGGACGAACTGGGACAGGAGAGAAAGAAAAAAAATTAAATGTAAAGCAAGCCCATGAAAATATTATTATACTTGCTGATAAGAGGACAGTGGGCTTCAGGTAGGCAGTGAGATAAGCTGAATGCATTAGTGTGTGTGTGTGTGTGTGTGTGTGTGTGTGTGTGATGGGAATATGTAAGTAAAAGATGAACATTTTACTACTGGTTATAAGTTGCTAAATCTCTATCCAAGTTGATTTGTGCAATGTGTCCCCATCCTTAAACCATTGGAATTATGGACCGCAGAACATTTATTTTCTCTAAGCCCTTTTACTCAGTGTGATAATAAAAAGAATAAAAATAATGAAAATAGAAGAATAATCACAATAATATAACATTTATAAGTTATAATCCACGAACTCAACTATGTTAGAAATATATTTTTCTAGGACATAAACTAATTCTTGTTTTGAACACCATAACACTTAGTTGACAGAAAACAATCTTAGTTTTTTAAGATCTTACTTCCGATCCAGCTTCCAGGATGAAAAAATAAAAGTATCTGGGAGTGAAGGAAGAAGAAAAAAAAAATCTAGACCTCAGAAATCAGTTCCCACATTGACTTAATGTATCTTTCGTCTTGCACCTAAGTTCATTCCCAGTCTGGCAGCTCTCAGGAACCCTCTGCTCTTATATGTATGGCTCTTTGATATCATCTGTCCTTCCTAGAGCTCACAGTAATTTATCTCTAGATTCAAAGGAAATCTTTCTCACTTCAAATTATGAGTTCAGATATGTTGTCTCTACCCAGATTCCTCTCTTCTTTCTGGGAAGAAACATTACAAAAAGCCAAGAGAATTAATGAGTTTTTCTTTTAGCACTTAGGGCATTAAATGGAGAGTGGTCAATAAACCATAGAGAGAGAAAATTTATCATTTCATAAACATTATCCTGCCATAGCAATTATCATCTATTGTATGCTTACTCCCTGCTAGGCACTAATATCATAACTTCATGCTGGTTAGTATATTGGGTGGTGTTGCTTATAAAGAGAATCTCTTGAAATAAAGAAGAGAAAATTCTCAGGAGTAATTATTAGATACGATGTGAGTTAAATTCATTGAATTAAGAAGCAAGTGCACAGAAGTCAGTGATACACTGGGGAGAGGCAGAGAGAACAAGGAAAAGGAGGCAGAAGGTTTGCAGGATTGTAGCAAGCGCATAGTTGGTGTTTGACCAAGTAGAGGGCTCAGCAAAAAATGAAGCATATTTAGTAGTCCTTGACAACAGGGCTTTCTCCTTAAATAAATGATATTATAATGAAAAAAGTCATGTGTGAATTAAATGGTTAGTAACTAGCAAGAAAATATTTCACAATAAAAGATGCTATTTAATAGTTCTAACTTTGGAGAGAGGCTGGGAAGAATTTTTTTAGAGAATTGTGTGCATCCAACAAAGAAAAATATAAAGAAGGAAATAATTTGAGTTATAGAAGAAGAAATGAAATTGGGTCTGAGTACTAGGAAATTTATTCTATTCCAGAGACCTATTTTGTCTGCTGATATCTCTTCATACTTCATATAAATAAACTAAATATATCTGAAGTTCAAACTTTTTCAATTGTTTTTTTCTGATGTTATTATCAAATGGAAGAAAGTTATTAGGGGCAAAGGGAATTGGCTTAACACTTGAAAGACAGCAGAATATGCCAACCCAAAATATGCCACTTTGGCATAATGATTGTTTTGAGCTAAAGTCATTTGAAAAACAGCAGGTTCCACGAAGGCACTCTGACCTCTCCTTTTTCTTCCTTAAAGCAGGAGATAAAATCCCCATACAGAAGATGTTCTCTCTATACCAGAAGGAAAATAATAAAACATTCTTATCACAAAGACAGGGAGCCTTACATTTATTAGATTGGCTATCGTCAAAAAGACAAGAGATACCAAATGTTGGCTAGCATGTGGAGGAAAGAGAAACCTTGTACAGTGCTAGTGGGAATGTAAATTGGTGCAGCCACTATGGAAAATAGTATGGAGGTTCCTCAAAAAAATAAAAATAGAGCTACAATATGATCCAGCAATCCCATTACTGAGTATATACTCAAATGAATTGTTTTTAAAAAGGATCTTGAAGATATATCTGCATTCCCATGTTTATTACAGCATTATTTACAATAGCTAATATATGGAAACAACCTGTTTTCATCAACAAATTAATGGACAAATAAGATGTGAGATATACACACACACACACACACACAATGCAATATTAGTCAGCTACGAGAAAGAGGGAAATTCTACTATTTGTAACAACGTGGATGAAACTTGAGGGCATTATACTAAGTGAAATAAGCCAGAAAGAGAGAAAAAAATACTGTATGATCTCACTTATTTATGAAACCAAAAAAAAAAAAAAAGAAGTCGATTTCATAGAAACAGTGGATTGATGGTTACCAGGGGTCAAGGGGCGGGGGAAATGGAGAGGTGTTGGTCAAAGTGTACAAACTTCCAGTTATCTGATGAACAAGTTCTTGGGATCTAATTGTTAATAAGACTGTATTAAGTACCTAAAAGTAGTTAAGAGAGTAAATCTTAAATGTTCTTATCACAAAAAAAGAAATGGTCATTATGTGACATGATGGAGATATTAAGAAACACTACAGGTAATCACTTTGCAATATATAAGTGTGTCAGATCAACATGTTTTGTACATCTTAAACTTACATAAAATGTCAATTATTTCTCAAAACTAGGGAAAATAAAGAAGCAGAGAAGAAAAAAAGACTGATATAAGTTCATAAATAAAAACAAAAATGTCAATTAAAATATGGAGGATATATAAAAAACAGCTAATAAAATGTGTTTCTAAAAAAACATAGTCTATAAGAAAATAGTGTTTTAAAAATAAGATAACAAAAAATGAAAAAATAATGCAAGCACCAATGTTATTTCATTTGGGAAATTTTATCTTAGTTACCATGGAGATGCTTTCGGAGGGAGCCGGTAAAGCAGAGGTCAATATTGAAGAGCTGTTGTGAATTTTAAAATCAGATGTTTAAAATTTTAAGATCAGATGTTTACTATATACTTGTAATATATATTCTTTTATAAAATTTGGACAAAAATCCATTTTATTGAAATAGTAATGGTTTGCTGTATGAAACTATTATAAAGTTAAAAATTAAAATTCTTTATATTTTTTAATAAAAATTTAGGTCAAACACAAGTACCTCAAATCGTACTTTACCAGTTTTGCTCCTTATTCTTCCTTGCTGGCAGTGGTAGGAGAGAGGTGAGAACTGTGAGTGAGGGGAGGTGACATTTTAAGATACCAGAAAAGAATGCTAAAAGCCAACATACTTCTCTAATTGTAATTTTATTAAGAAATCAATTCTAGGAAACTGATTTTTTCAAGAAACTAGACTACTTTGTTTTCTTTTTTGTCTAATTTCAGCTTTGCTAGGATAATTGACATGGTTTAAGATATTTAATGTGCACATCATGGTAACTTAATATACGTATACATTGTGGGAAGATCCCTCCCATCTAGTTAAGTAACATATGCACCACCTCACATATTTATCTTTGTGTGTGTATGCACATGTATTTAAGTTCTACTCTCTAAGCAATTTGTATTTATAAAATAAGGTGTTATTAACTGTAGTCATGTTTCATATTAGATTCTCAGAACTTATTCATCTTATAGCTAAAAGTTTGTACCCTTTACCAACCTCTGCCCATTTCCCTTGCCCTCAATTTCCTGTAAAACCACTTTCTACTCTCTGTTTCTATGTGTTTTCTTATAATCTGCAAAACAACTGAAGTTTATGATAATTTTGGTAAAGATTCCAGAAATAATTTTTAGAAAACAGTTTCTGCTGCAATAAATATGGTGATAAAGGAAAATATCACAAAAAGAAAAAGTTGCAGATATGAGTTTCCTGCTCCCAAATCTTTGCCCACACGAATGGGACTGTCCAGGGAAGCTACATTTCTGTTTTTGTTTTTGTTTCAAGTTGACACAAAAGCTGTCTAGACTAGCAATACCACTCACATTCTGAAAACTGGTTGTGTGCTTGCCTGGCCACCTAATATATATAACTAGTACAAATGACCACAGAATAGTTCTAATGGTTTTTTACAAGACTGAATGATACAATTTTTCTATACGGAACATTCTTGGCAACCCAAGTTTCAGACCTCTCTGAGGCCCACCCCTGAACTATTTTAGAGGTGAGCAATGCCTTTTTTTTTCAATGTGAAATGTATATGAATTACGAAATTAGATTAAGTTGCACTGAGTAATTCCCTAAAATGAGAGGGTTTTATTTCTAATGAATTGATAAATAATCCCAGCTGTCAATAGATAGGAAATTTTAAATGACAAAATTTCAAATGATAATTATCCTGTACTCATGTTAAAGTTTTCTAGTGGTTTTAAAGACAAAACTCATTTGCTCAATGTAACAAAAGTGTATTTGGCAGAAAATAGATTGCGTAATCAAGGGTTTATGTGAAGATAGTTAATGAAGAAAGTATTGATAAAGGTGTTTGCAGAATTAAGGGAAACAGTAAGAGGTGATGAAATATATTGAGACTAGCAAGAACAAGAAACTATTACCATACCTAAACCCAAAGAGGTAAATGGGGGAACAGTGTTACCAAAACCAAGGAAGAGCCAGAGCTATGAATAAAAAAATGGCCAACCATTGGACTCTGACTGTGCTGGCATAGAAGGAATTAGGAAAATAAGTACTGATAACTTTATTC
>NW_011888860.1:3413617-3437019 GCF_000151845.1 Pteropus vampyrus | reverse complement strand
AAATGTATATGAATTACGAAATTAGATTAAGTTGCACTGAGTAATTCCCTAAAATGAGAGGGTTTTATTTCTAATGAATTGATAAATAATCCCAGTTGTCAATAGATAGGAAATTTTAAATGACAAAATTTCAAATGATAATTATCCTGTACTCATGTTAAAGTTTTCTAGTGGTTTTAAAGACAAAACTCATTTGCTCAATGTAACAAAAGTGTATTTGGCAGAAAATAGATTGCGTAATCAAGGGTTTATGTGAAGATAGTTAATGAAGAAAGTATTGATAAAGGTGTTTGCAGAATTAAGGGAAACAGTAAGAGATGATGAAATATATTGAGACTAGCAAGAACAAGAAACTATTACCATACCTAAACCCAAAGAGGTAAATGGGGGAACAGTGTTACCAAAACCAAGGAAGAGCCAGAGCTATGAATAAAAAAATGGCCAACCATTGGACTCTGACTGTGCTGACATAGAAGGAATTAGGAAAATAAGTACTGATAACTTTATTCTACCCCTTAATCTTCAAAAGTTCTTTTCTCAAATAGAAGGCAAAAAGTGAGAGGATACAGGTGATATAGTCCATGGAGTTAATTCTTGAGGGCTCAGATTTGGGCAGAAAAAAAGGAGAGAACGAATTTGAAGGGAAAAACAAAAAGATGTGTTCATTATTTGTCCATTTGCTCTCAAATCTACTTACTTGCCCTTTCTTTGATCTGACATTAACACAAGGAAATATATTCTCTTGAAAACTTGTTTTTAAATTGTCTGGTCATTGAAAGCTAATGAACAGAGATTTAAAGATTAAAATAAATAAAAAGTCATATTGTCTTTCCCCATCTCTCTCTACTACCGGCATTATTCCCAGAGAGTTTGCATATCCTCCATGGCCCTACCATTGAACAGCTATGGTCCCAACTCCCACAGGGCAAGACAAAGCATAACAGAGCAGAAATACTATTTCAATTTCAGCTACAAGTCTAGGCTTTTAGGCTAAGGTAATTCTACCTCCTGTGTCCCTCCATCCTAGGGGTGGGTGGTAGTAGTTTCATGCAGTTTCTACTGTCTGGGTTGTCTCATGTTTCTCTGCATAAATTCTCAGGTCTTCCATTACCTGTACATACAATTACAGGTATTAAATTTCCTCTATTTGCAATAAGAGAGTCATTACTGTTTCTGACAGATCTCTGATAAAATGCCAAGTTAATTTGTAATTGAAAGACATTTTCATAGGCAGACTTTCACTTCCTAAATTATTTAATAAATTGAAAGTGTGATTTGACTTCACAAAAATAGGTATAGTAAATAACAGTATAATACTATTTTCTTTCCAGTTAATGAAAAAAATAGAGACAGAATTTAATAAATCAATCAAACATTTATGTAACATGTAAATTAAGTCATAGCATACTGTATGAAAAAAACTTTAACAGTAGTTTGAATAGATAAAAGTAGCGGTGAAATTGAGTCATTTCATGGCATAAATGACAATAGAGGCATATAAAAATCTTAAAAGAAACTATGGCTTAGCAGTTTCATATTCACATTTTGAACAGATATATTGTTGAGAGCCTACTTTTGTCATAAAGGATTTTCATTGTTTTATTTTAAGTAAAGATAGCAGTAAATAATCAATGATGGGCAATACTAGGCTGCAAAGAGAGCTAATGATCCATTAGTAGGTTAATGCAGTTTTATTATCATTCAATTTCTCATAATGATATTTTAAAAACAAATTTTAATATTGAATTTTCTTGATATATAAAATGGGGAGAAACTGAAATGGAAGTTTAAAAAATATATATGAGTTGATTCTACTCAATATCTACCCATGAAAAGATCCACTGTATTTTATTGCAGAAATATGACTGTCAAAAAATCTATATTCCCAATATATGCTTGAAGATAGGGTGTCTGTAAATATATAAGCAGAAATCTTTGGATGAGACTTCCAGTAAAATTCATGGGGGTTTACTCACCAGGGAGTTGCTTTTGCTTTTCCCCATCTTTATCATTCCTTCTTATATTGTAGATGTGATGAATGTCTTTTTAGATATTATGGCTAGCTTTGTAACCATGATTTTTTAAACCACGAAACAATATTGATTGGGAAGCCACTTGCTAAGAATGGCAATGTACATGGAAAGTAGAAGGCTGGAGCATTGGTTATACCATAAAGCCACAATAGCAGTCCTGTACAACCAAAATCCAATTTAACTAAATGAGAGAAAACAAAACTTTATCTTACGTAAACTAATGATATTCAGGCTTTTTTGTTTATATTAGACAAATGCAATTACTAATTGATATAAACCACTTTTACCTGAAGATATTTATCACGAAAATATGGGACCTGTTTGAAACTACTCAGAAATGTAGAGAAGAATTAAACAAATGAGAAAAATATATTTTTTAGATGATCATAGAGTTTTAAAATTCCTGAAATAATTTATATATGAAACACAATCCCAATCAAAGAAAAATATTTTAACTTGAGAAATTATTTGTAAGATTAAGTAGTCAAATGAAATAGCTAAATAATAAGGAAATATAATAAAGTATTCTTATCCGATTTTAAACTAAAATATCTTACATGTAATATGAATCAATAATAATTCAGCAGGGGGATACTAATAAATAGACATATCATGGGAAAGCATAGTCTCAAAGCAGACTCAAGGACATATGACTTTAATTGATCATAAAGTACTTTGTCCATGGAAATAAGAGTAATAATTAGATTTTTATTTTTATAGTCTCCTTCTATAACCTTAGAATTTTTCATAACTATTTTCTTGAGTCTGTTTCCCCAAGAGAGACAATTTGGATACCAACATGTTAAATATAATAACTATGTATGAGGTTATTAGAAAAGGAAATAAAGATGGCTTGGCTCAATGGTCTTGTCAACATTGGTTCTGCTCCTTCTATGAAAAATTCCAATAATCTAGCCTGCACACATATTTTTTAATCAAGAATGTTGACATAGAGATTGAAACCAAATCATAGTCCTAGAGAATAAAGTCTATCCCTGCTGACTCCACTCATGGATGAGAAACATTATCTCTTCTGAAAAGTACTCCTAGGAAAAGTCTTTTTCACTCAGAATTGGGACAAGGAGAAATGCTTTCATTAGAGGCTGTGTAGAATCTTACTTTCCAAGGAGACATAATTTGAAACAGCCAACCGAATTAAACAGTCATGAGACAAATTCATTATAAAATCTACAACTTTGAAGCCAGATCATCAGCTATAGGTTAAGAATGCATTGCATGTACCCAGAAGCTCAATGCTCAGAGTCATCTCTTGTGTGAGTAGGTGCTCATGCGTTATTGTGTGAGTATGTGAGAATGAATGCATGGGCATTGACAGGAAGTGCTACACTTAGTGAGTGAAAAAACTTGATTATAATATTTTTGCAGATCTTACAAATTCCAAATATAAGGAAAACGGTTTAGAATCAGTCTTTGAAAAAATATCAGGGAAAGTGAACAGACTGTTTACCTCACTTATGTGAGCCCTATTCTGAAATTATTAGTTGAAATATTGGAAAATTATTTTAACAAATTGAATTTAACAGAATTAAGTGAAAATTATGCATGTATAAAGAAATAATGAACTACAGAAAGGTGAAAGCTGAGTGACACAATTCAGTTGTAGTTCACTTGAAAACAACTAAGAATTTTAACAACGACAAGTTCAAAGTAAGACAACAGGATTTTATAAATATAACATATATAATGAATAAACATTAAATTAATTTATTTATATTGGGGTACGATGCTGGGGTTGAGTGTTAAGACCTATATAGTACCATCTCTATGCCAAGGTCTCTGCTAGATACTACAGAGAATGTAAAGTGAAGAAAGACATATTCCCTAAAAGAGATAGTAATCACTGTGGAGTAGAATGCACAGAGTTGAATGGGATGTCAAGTACATAAATAGTAAGAATACAAAGTGGAATTAGGAAATATGTTATAAGAAAAAATGAGATATTGTATGAATTTAAAAGTATACAGGGACAAACCAACTTGGAAAACATCAGAAAATATTATATACAGAAAGCCTCTGCTTAGAACTCACTTCCCCTGAAAAGCTTTCTTCACCCCAAAATAAATTGTCTCACCTCCTAATTCTGGACACAGTACTATATATCCTTTATGTCTCCTTTTTAAACAGTCGTTCAAAATATTATTTGAGTGTTTCCTGTGTGCCGGGTACTGTGATCGAAATAGAAATTAACATGACAGAAAAAAATTTAATGGGGGAAGAGTAATATTAAACAAATACTTATAACCATAATATATATTCAGGGTGTTATTGAGAAAGGGACAGGAAGACCTCACCAATCTGAGAATGACAGGTTTCACTGAGAAGTAGAGTTGTGATGATCAATGGTAGAATCAACTGCCTGGAAGTTTTAACAAAAAATTGCCCAGAGAGGTGTTAACTGGGGCTAAATAATCTAAAAGGATGAGTGAAAAGATCTTCAGTCCTCAACAGAGAGAAGGAAGACAACATAAAATGACCTTACAGGGTGAGAGCCACAGGAATGAGAACCCCATCTCCTAATGTTCCCTGTTGGCTAAACTCAAATGGGAGCCAGAAAGCAAAGGAACCCACAGGGGAAGTTCAATAGACCCATCTCCTAGGGCACACAGCAAGGTAGACAACAACAAACAGTGAATTTGGAGGGACAATGAGTTAGCCACAAAAGATATAATGAAAGAAAAGGTGATTTGAAGTATGAAAATCAAAATGCTGAGAAACACAGGGATTGAATAAAGAAGATGAGAAACAACTGATGTTAAGAGGTTTATCAAAGTGCCTGGCATGTAGTAACAACTCGATGTTACATACCATCATTACTTTTGTTATCATTATCGTTATTGTTATTTTAAAATATCATAACACTGTAAGAAGTGACATCCAGGTAGATTTCTTTCAGGACTGTATTAAGAATTTATAGAGCTATAAAGACTGATCCTGGTGTTAAAGTTTTTAGTAAATATAGAGAAATGACCACAAAAACGTGAGTAGATGACCAGAAGGAAAGTAAATCAACGGTAAAGCCAAATGGATTAGCCTGAAAGAATCAGGACTTGCATTAGCTGAGACTTGAAAACCTGGTAAAAAAAATTAGAGATGAACAAACAGAAGAGCATAAAAATTAAAAGAAACATGATCAGAAATTCAGGAGTAAGTTGTAAAAATGTGGAGTAATTCCTTTTAGATGAATCCTAGAATATGAGTAGGAAACACTGGGTGGGAGAACTTTAATGTAGTTTATCGCCATATTTTGTAGGGCTTTTAATACCAGGACAAGGAATACCAGCACTGGAAATAGTGGAGAGTCAGCAAATAATTTTGTAAAAGGGATTAATGTGATTGGAGTAAAATAAATTGTCATAAGTATAATTTGGAATTAAGAAAATTAGTCAATAATGTTAGAAGAGGTGATGCGAAGAATAAACCTTAAAGAACTACAGAAATCGTACATTAAAAGGAGGGCATCCTTTTAGCAGAAAGGTCAGCATGTACAAAGGCATAGTGATGAAAATTATGATGTTGAATTAGGGCAGGTTTTCTTAACATTGGTACTATTTATATTTTGGTTCAGATAATTCTTTGTTATTAGAGACTATAGTGTTCATTCTAAGATGTTTTGCAACATCTCTGATTTCTGTCCAACTTATGCCAGTAGCAATGCCTCCCAAGTGTGACAACATTACCTGTGTCCCTTGGAGGTGAGGAGTGGGCAAAATAGCCCATGGTTCAGAATCCCTGAATTAGAAGAATTGCCTATAATTTAATAGAACCACAAGGAAAAGTATAGCAATGAATTTGCTACAAGTGAGGCTAAAAAGATATAGACAAAAGTTTTTCGCTTGCTTTGCTGAGGACTTTTTAATTTATTCTGGCAACTGAAGAAAGATAAGAAGGAAAGAAATGAAGCAAGAAGATTTTTATTTTAGAAAGATTACATTGGGAGAAATTTAAAGAAGTAAGTCTGTTGTCAAGGAGGCTGCTCGAGGAAATTCCAGAAGTTCTCTTTTTATACTGTCACTGAGGGCTTAAAGGAGGAAACAGGAGATATAAAAGAGGTTGAGGAAGTTGGAGTAATAAAATGTGGGAAAGTGGAGTATTATTGTGAGAAAAATAAGTTCCAAGACATAATGTTCAGCATGGTGACTATACTTAATAATATTGTATTGATACCTGAAATTTGCTATGAGTGTAGATCTTAAGACTCTCAACAATAAAAATAAAGGTAATGTGAGGTGAAATATATGTTAATTAACCATTATTGTGGTAATGATTTCATGCAGTATAGATGTATCATCACATTGTATAATTTTAAATATATACAATTTTATTTATCAATTATACCTCAGTAAAGGTAGGGGGTATGGAAAAATCACTATATAAAAGGAAAAAGACGAAAGAAAATTATGAGGAACATCTAAGCATACATGTGTTCTAGTGGTGGGGAAAAATCTTGTAGAGTTTAGAAACATAATTGAGAGAAGAAACGAAGGATGCCAAATAAAAGGCATGTGTTGCTCTAGGACAAGGGAATAGGAGACATGAAAATATGCAGTTAAAAAGGAAATATAGGGCCTCGGAAATTGAAGAATTTTGTTCTTGATGGTCTTTACTTTTTCTATAAAGGAGGATATTATATTAACTTCTAAAACTAGTGGTAAATATGGGTTACAGGGTTGAAGAAAGTAATGAAAGTTTTAAAATATACTGGAAAATGAGAGAAAGAATTGTTTAAGCATGGTATGTACAGAGTAAAGGTTGTTAGCAAACAGTGAAGGCCAATATGAAGTTGGTGACTATGAATTTATAGTGAAGTCATTCTGTGTAATTAAATAAATGTCACCAGTATTACTCAACATTCCTGATATAGAAACAAAAGAGAAAAACAGTTGGATTGGTGCAATGTTGTCTTTTTTGTTGTGGTTTTTCCTGGCAAGTAGGAACAAAGGGAAGGGGATAATGGATTTTATTTTAGTGATAAAATCTTTGAGTAGGTATATTATGAAAGAAAGACTGATTGTAAAACAATACAAAAATAAACGAATACAAAATAAATGGATAGATTGCAAGAAAGTGGATGTTAAAATTACTGAGTGCCTCGACTCTTGGAAGATTAGGAAAACAGAAGTGCCATGAATCGGCCAAGATATTTTCAAAAAAAGAAAATTAGGTCTGGAACTCAGAAAACACAGAAAGTTTTTGGTGTAGGAATTATTTACATAGTTTTGATAATTAAAGTTTTATGGGTAAAGTTATGAGAGAAAACTGGCAAAATGCACAAACCAGCCAAGGAAACACTCATAAGCAATTTCAATACATAGAGAAAGAAGGAATAAAAGGAACTAGCAGAATAGAGTTTATAGCTATGGAAAGGGAACCAACATAATTCAGTATTACAAAAGGAGAGACAGGGAGGTGTTCTCAGAGGTAGAGTTAACAAACAATACTGTGAGAGTTATTTGGGCTGTTCACAAATTTTGGGTTCTCTCCTGTTCAAATGGCAAGATTGCTTCTTACTACCCATCCCCTGCTCCTCCCTACTTAATTTAGAGATGGTCAAGTAACTTACTTTGGCCAATAAAATATAAACAGAAGTAACTTTTGTCACTTTCAGGTGGATGATTTAAAAGTTAAAGCATGTCACAGTCACTGGCAATATTCCAGAAAGTTCTGCTCTACCAGTTAAGATCAAGGAGTGATAGTGTCATAGATCAGATCTTCTAGCTGTATCTCAATGGACATCTAGTGTGACAATTATGTCTTTGTTTATTTAAGCTAGTGAGATTTTTGTGTTTTTATTATGCAATATAACCTAGGCTCTCCCAATTGTAATAAGTAAAAAAATGCAAGCAAGGAGTCAAGGAGGATGGGAACTAAATAAAATGTCCTAGGATTTGAAATCTATGCTAACATTTTTCAATGACTTCTTATTGCCAAAATTAAGAAAAACTTCTATATTAAGTTCTTTATATTTCTTACCTTTCATTGGTAATTACATATTTTATTTAATTGTACTACTTCTCTAAGGTTGTCTAGGGCCAGATTCTAGGGCCAGATAACTAAAAACATAATTAAGTTATTGATGAAAGGTTTCATCTTTTTAATTCCTTAACATATTGTAGTTGCTTATATGAAGTATGTGGAGGCACAAAAATGAACTCTTTCAGTTTAGACACTACCCAAAAAATAGAATGGGATTATAAGAGAATGAGTAGCTCATTGATACATATGTTCAAGTTGAAGTTTGATGACCTTTTATGAGGAGGAATACTATCATTTATTGAACACCTATTGTGTGTTAAGTAATATTGTGTGCTTTAGTAATGTCATTTTATTGATGTACACAGCAATCTTTATATGAGTATGTAATTCCACCAATGCAAAAGGTTACACAAACTGTCCATTCTCAAATATCTAGTAAGAGGCTGAGATTCGACTCTAAAATCAATGACACCAAAACATTCTCTCATTTCAGAGAAAGGAATTTGGAGCTGAATGTCTATTTCAGTCACTAACACCAGTATGATACCTTGTTTAAGTAACATTCATGTTACTGTGGAATACAATTCTTTGTGGGTTTTTTGTTTGTTTGTTTGTTTGTTTTGCCTTTAGGTACCCTCTACTGCATCCAGAAAAAAAAAGATCAGAGATCAAAATTTCCTACAAAAATAAGATTCATTCTGTGTCATTTATATTTTAAGCCCTTTTCGGAGGGGAAAAAAGTTAACAAGTGTTTTTATATTTGTACAAGGTACAATAATTTTCTTTTATAATCAATTTTTTTTAAAGTATGAGAAATTCTACTGCTTTCTGTGAATTTGAATGATTTGAAATTTCATTATTAGTGTCTCGAGAATGAGATTAACTTCTTGAAGGTAATAACGAAGGCACCGTTGAAATCATTTAAATGATTGAAATAAGTATTTGAGAGAAAAAGTGATTGTAAGACCTATAATTTTCCTTTATTCTGGTTCATGGATTTAATTCTTTAAATATGTGGAGATATAAAAAAGTAGTGCCTTGAAATTTCCCATATGACATCTAGAGCTGTTGCAGTGACAAAGACACATTCTGCGGCAAACATTTTCTTTGCATAGCATCCTTCTTGTCATGTTATTTTTGTTGGAAAATGACTTACTAGAAAATTTCTACAGTATGGACTCTGAATAAATCATGTTGGTTGTATATTAAGAAACTATAAAAATCAGATGTAGAGGTAAATTAATTAACTTTTAAAAGTCTTTGTGAGTCAACATCACTTCAGCCTAACCCGGTGGTTCTTAAAGTGTGGTCCCTGCACTAGCAACAATAGCAGCAACTGGAAATTGTTAGAAATACAACTTCTTGGGCCCTCACCCCAGACCTGGCTGAAACAGAGACTCTTGAGGATTGGGCCTTGCAATCTGTATTTTAACTAACCCTCCAGCAGATGCTAATATTGCTAAAGTTAGAAATACTCCCCTAATCCATGGTTAGATTTGGAAAAATATATATTTTATCCCAAACTTTTATCTTTAACAGTGATTCTTAATCTAGTTGAACATTAGAATAAACTGTCAGTCCTTTAAAAAAAAACTCTTATGTCCAGACTCACCCCAAACAAAAAGAATCAGTACCTCCCAGGTGGATCTGATAACCAGTGGTCACTGAGAACCAGTATTGTGTGTGATGGGAAGAATTTTTAGTATAACATCAGCAAATTTGAATCAGAGCCCCAAATTTTATTCAGGCAAATCATAAAAGTTGAAGATTTCTCCATCACAAAATTTTGAAGTGCTGACTGAGTTGAATTGTGTGATAATGCATTGTAAATTCTAAAATCTTGCTACTCATGAGTGGTTAAAGATAGGCAGCATCTGATCTCGGTTATAATCGTAGAAACTCCAGACTCTCTAGAGACTTGATGAAACAGAATCTGCATTTTAAAATAATCTGTCATGCATATACACTTTCATGTTTGAGAAGCACTGTTCTAAAGCATGAGGCCAAGATAAGTCATCATTATAACATATGAAAAAAGACAATGCACTTGTGTAAAATTTTTGCATATTATGGCTCATTACTCAAATTGTGCTTAGCTTTAAATGAGTGTGGGTTCGAAAAAGGGGGTAAAATTTATAATAATCATTTAAGCTTCACATTTTCATTGCGAAATTCCACTTTGAAACTGAAAACAAAAAGGCTCTATGAGTCTGTTTGTCCAGAAAAGATACAAATAGGTACAAGTCCCTTCAGCACTTACTGGGTTACTAAGAATTTAAGAATAATTCAAGTTTGAAGAACAGTTCTCCTCAAAGCTGCTGTTCAAATAAATGTTGGCAAAGAGTAGAGTAATGTAAGGATGAGCTGATGAACAACCAGAAATAGCAAAAGTCTGCAGAAAATTACTTGTCAATAAACACACGTACATGTATTATTATTATTATTGTTATTATTATTACTACTGTTGTAAACAGACATACAAGTTTAATCAACACATTATAGGTAATTCATTATAATAACATATCAAAAAAATAAGAAAAAGCAACCAGAAAACAGTGAACTCATATAAATGATTTATATAAATGATTTAATATATTGAGTACCCACTGCTGTTTACACAAGTGCAATTATTAAGGCATAAGACATGACTTTTGTAATAAAGTTTCTGTATTCCTCTGCTCTTTGGAGAAAGTCATAAACTACTAGGCAAACATCTAATAAATACCCCCATACTCTTCAGCTTATCAGTCGTGTAAATTTTACGGACTTTTATCAGGATCGTGTTATTTGGATTTACTGTCTATAAGGATAAAAAGCTATAATAAAGGTGAATAAATGGATTCCATTGGCCTATAAATAACTATTCAACCAAAAGAGTAACTTTGTATTCTACCATCTGGTGCTTCAAAGAATATTATCAAAGTAGCAGTAGGTGGTGGTGGAAAAACATCCATTTCATCTTTATCCTTTAGAAAACAGTAGCATTTGGAAAACACATGCATCCTCTTTTCTGAGCCAACTATCTAAATTTCATCCAATATAAAAGGATTTATTTTTCTAATACTTATCCATATTAGTGAGTCCCATCATGTTAGAGATAGGAGAAGTGCTAGACTGGTAGACCTGACATCTAACATGTTCTATTTTCCTGAATAACAGAAACATCACCATCATGAATAATGCAGAACTCCAAAATTAGGGAAAACTAGTGGAAAGTTTCTGAGTGAAACATGAGTAGAAGTCATCGAATTCTCAGAGGACCAAGAGAGGTCATACCTCAAAACTTAAACTACATTAATCTCCACAGTAGTTAAAGCATCTTACACAAAGTCCTAAAAATTAAGTAGAAGTCCCCTGATCAATCCATTCTTGTTTCTTTTATATTCCAATCATTCCAAATATTTTAATTTAGCACTTCTAAGCCTCAGGCATTTTGAAACTTCATCTTGTTTATAATAATTTTTTTTTCTTCCTAGGTAAATTTGTTTCTTTAATCAGACTCTGCACCTTATAAGAATTGTCCTTTGTATTTTCATAGGCATAGAATCAGGTGCACAAAAAGTTCTGATTTAATTTTTTTAACTATTTCTCTTGAATGTGCATTTAGGCCCCATTCTCATGTATGTAGAAAACTTAATAAATTCATTTTTAGGTCAAAACCTAAATGGAGGGTTAAGATGGAGAAAAACTTACTGGTTCATGTCTCAATATCTTGCCACACTTATATTTAAAAATATCCACATCCAGTTCTTCCAAATATTTTCACATTCCTGTATCAAATACTTATGGTTACCAACAGCTTAGATAGTAGAGATTTCACTGAATAAAAACTGATGGAAGGACAGAGGTTCTTTACACAAGCGTAAGATCTGGTTTTAACTATGAAATCTTGGGTAAAATATTTCACTTTACTGTGTTTCAGTTTCCATGCGTAAAAAATACTTAATTAGATGTGATAAAATGTATATTTCTTTTAAGCACTAATACTCTATGATTATACAATTTCCAAATCCTCTAAAAGCTCAATTAAAATCACCTCTAGAAAACAGAAAAAGAAATGTACTGCTGAAAGCCTTATATGGACATACTACAAACAACTTATATTAATTGAGCATTTACTAGAAGTCAGGCACTGTTCTGAAAACTTCCTATGCATTATCTTATTTTATAATCATAAAACTCTATGTCTATTTTATTAGTGGGAAAATTGAGACTCAAAGAAGTTAACTAACTTGTCTGTTGCCTCATAGCTAATGAGAGGTGATTCCAAGGTTCAAACTCAATCAGTTTTCAGAGCCTGCAGGATTAACATTTTATAGCTGTCATGTGCCATCTAGAAATGTTTTTACTTCAATACATTCAAGTTTCTGTTATAATAAAATTTCATATATATTTCTATTGTTTTATTGTGTAATTTGAAGAGCAACATAAGGTCCTACAAAAATTACTACCGTTCCAATTGGTTAGTTTAAAAAAAGAGCATTTCAAACAATAAGTTATATACTCATAAACTTCCTAACCTAAATAAAAATTTCCAGAGAGCAGCTTTTAATCTTGGAGAATAATCTATATGATCAGTTAACACAGATAAATTTCAAAATGTAGCCTCCTTGAGGCTAAGCCTACTAACTATTGTGTGTCCTATAGCAAGGCATATTTCAATTCTATTTAATAAGTGCACAGCTAGAATATATATGTACTGGTACATATTATTTATGTATTATATCTCTTTATGGATCTCTACTTCACCATTCTATGGCATTAATTTATCATCTTGAAGGCAAGTCAATCAGTTTCCAGTGAAGAATTGTGAGCCCAGTGACAATCCTCTTATACCATTTACTGGCAAAATCCAACTATGGCTAGCTTACCTCACTTGAAGACAAGAATAAGAGAAAGAGAATGTTTTTAAGATTCAAAGGAAGGGCAAGACTGAGAATTAGCCAACATTGTCACAGGAAAATGACCTTGCAGCAAAAAATAACAGTTATCTGAGAATTTCAGTTCCTAAAAAGAAATTAAATAACCTATACTAGAAGAAACAAAATTAATTGAATAGTAAAATCAAGAAATTAGAGGAAGTATAATTAATAACTTCAAAGAAGACTCTTAGTGACATGAAGAAAGAATAGTTTTAAAGAACTGGGTCGGAATATTAAACGTGGTAAAATATAATTGCTGAAAAATAGAGTTCAGTATGTGCGATAAATAGCCAAATTGATTCAGAGAACAAATTAGTGAACTAAAGATCTCTCCAGAAGGAATCAGAAATGAATATATAAAGGAAAAAATACAATAAAGGTAAAAAGAGGTGAAGGTCTGCAATAGTAATATTAGCATCCATATATTATAAATCCAGCTAAAGAGAATTTTACAAAACTGGAAAATATATTTGAGATTTTTCACATAGAAATTACATATTAACTAAAAAGAAATAAAATTTAGCCTTACAATGACTTCTTAATAATAACACTGAAAACCAGAAGATAATAGAGTATTATTGTCCAAATAATTAGAGAAAAATAAGTTATTTTGATTATCATTCAAAAACTCTGTTGAAACAAAGGTGTTTTTAAACAATAATAAAAGCAAAGAGAGTTTACTATCAACAGACCTCACTATTGAGATTTCTAAGGGATGTACTTCAGAAAGAAGGAAAAGATCAAATGCTATAATACATGTATGCTTTAAATTTTTTTTAAAAAATCCTTCTTTTGTATCCATTGACCTACACAAGAACTTTACACTTGCCATATTGACAGACCATGGAATGCTAACTCATATCTACCTTTTTTACAAATGTTATCTTTCCTCACTGTTCTCATATACCTGGCAAAATCCTGATAATTGTTACTGCTACAGATCAAAGCTTTTCCCCAATTGGCTAATTTTCCAAATCATCCTGAGACCAAGTGAATAAACCTTGTGTAACTTCTATTATAGCCTTTGCTGGATCTACTGCTTATTTAATAAATAATTACTAAGCAATTATTTTGTTCCAGGCACTAGTTCAGGCACTAAGAATGCAATCACAGACTAATGGAGTCTCTGCTCTTATACAGTTTCCATTAGGAAATGATTACACATTATATTGTTGCAATTAATATTTTGAGAATTTTTTCTATTACTTAAGTCCCTAAGAGCAAGGGAATACGAATTCATCTTCAGACTCTCATGTTTCAGAGCCAGCTGATATTCAGTCCACCACAATCTGCTACATTCAGGTGGACACACAAGATCGAAGTGGCTAGATAGAATCACTTAATTATGTTTATTAGTAGAATAAATCCTGATCATTAACAGACAAAAATCACTATCTTATATCTAAGGGAAGTAGTTGATCATTTATTTGTTTTAGGTTTAGTCATCGTTCAGCTATAGCTCACATGTAGATTATACAAAGTAGAAGAATTGTTCATTAGATACCCATTTTCAAGTATCACATTCTATTTTAACATGCAAATAAAAGCACCACATAGTAAGACTTTAAGGCAGAAAAAAGTTTGCATTATTCAAAATTAGTTTATTATTATTTAGAATTATTTAAGATTAGTGAGAAATACTGTTTTTTGTGCCACATGTATGATTTGGGGAAAATCACTTAACTAAGTTTTGTTTTCTTTCTCTGTAAAAAGTGTTATCTATTCATTGTTTATGAGAATTATAATAGATGGAAAAAAAAAAACAGAGAGCAGAGCTCTTTAAATTTTAAAAGGAAAATGCAAATAAGAGATCCTGCTGAAATATAAGCTCCACAAAGGCAAAAATTATATCTGTTGGTCACTGATAAATCTACAGTATCAGACACAGAGCTGGCACTGGATAAATACTTATGCATATCTTAATCAAATATTGCTAGTGTTAATATATCTACTCCAGAAGTAAATAAAAAGATAAACACCCAATAATGTCTTCCCAATTGCAAATTTCCAAACTAAATTAACCATAAAATGTGAGAAGTTTGAAGAATTTCTTAATTTCAAATCTGAGATTTATTTTGTCAGATTAGTCATTGAATAATTATACCAGTACATCGATCAAGTCAAAATGTAAATTTCCCTCTATAATGTTTAAAAATGAGTTGCACTGGATATTAATTAGGAAAAAATAAAAGGCTGGAGTCTGTGTGTGTGTGTGTGTGTGTGTGTGTGCATGTGTGAAGATTTGGAGAACATCCCTGTATCTGTTTAATTCAGTAGCCCAAAAGTAGACTCTCTTCACTGTCACCTTAATGAGGTCTATTTTATTTAATGTGATTATCAGATACTCAAAACAATGCAGTGCAATCTATGAAATTCTTTTGGTCCCTATTCTGTTTCTACAAGTTATCATTTAGTCTACTCCCTCCAACATGGATCAAGTCACCTGATAAGCCCGTACCCTCATTCTAATCAGGTGTACAACATAGTAATTAGACATTATGTTACTTACAAAGTGATCACCCTTATAAATCTGGTACCCATCTGACACCATACATAGTTATTACAAATTTATTCCTTATGCTATACTTTACATCCCCATGAAAATTTTGTAACTACCAATTTGTACTTTTTAATGCCTTCATCTTTTTCACCCACTCCCTTCCAACTCTCTTCCCATCTGGCAGCCATCAAAATGTTTTCTGTATCTATGAGTTGTTTCTGTTTTGTTTATTTTGTTCTATAAAGTACACATGTAAGTAAAATCATATGACATTGATTTTTCTCGGTCTGATTTACTCCACCCTACACAATACCCTCTAGTTCCATCCATATTGTTGTAGATGGAAAGATTTCATTCTTTTTTGTGGCTGAGTAATATTCCCTTGTATATATGTATGACCACTTTATCCATTCATCCATTGATGGACATGCAGGTTGCCTCCATATCTTAGCTATTTTAAAGAATGCAGCAATGAACATATGAATTCACATGTTTCCCCAGAAACCTTGTGACAAATTGTAAAATATTCAGTGTGTGCAAAGTTAGCTGGTTATGTGCTCAGGAGAGAGTAATGTCTTCATCTGCAAAAGTGAATAAAGAGAACAAACAAGACTCCAAAATGCTCTGGGTATAAAATGTACTGAAATACAAAGAAAATATTGCATAATATTTTGGGGGGAGCTTATACTCATGATGAAAAAGGGGTAGTTCAAAATTAACTGTTGCCAAGTTATATTTAATTGTTGTCCTGTTCTCACTTAAATGTCAGCATAAATTCTTCGGTGAATTTATAATCTAGTGAGCAAAATGGGATACAAATAATATGCACATAAACATATATATGAATATATACATATGTGTTTGTGTGTGTGTGTGTGTGTGTGTGTGTGTGTGTGCGCGCGCGTGTGTGTTGATTCAAAATCAACATTTCTGAGAACGTACTGGGGACCAGTTGCTGTACTTGGTGCTGAGAGTTGCAGAAAGAAAATTAAAATGTTAATGTTACTTAAGAACTTGGGATTCTGTTTATAAAATTAGAGAACTTCAAGGATAAAATTAGACAGTTTAGTCTTAAATCGCCTCAGAAGAGAAAAAGTCAGAGGAAGAAAATTAATTTGTAAATGAATAGAAATGAAACAGGTGACTTTGCCTGTATCAAAATATGGCTACCAAGATAAGGCATCAGTAAATTTTATAAATAGAAGTGACCTTAGAAATTATTTACTGAAACACATCAATTTTACCAATGAAGGACAAGCTACATAGATATAAGATAAATAGGCAAAACTTGTAGAGATTTGTTCATCCTTTGTTTTCTATGTAAAGTTGAGCAAGTCACTTTTCCTCTTTGGATCTCAAGTTCTTAATGTATAATTTGGCAATAATAATATTGTCTTCCTTGTTGGATTGCCGAGTACTGAATAGTGAAATATACACACATGAATTAAAACAGTGCTTGGTAGATAATTAAGTACTAAATAAAAGTAAGTTCTTAATATTGATGCCGTTGAGAGAACCAGCATTCAGCTTTGATGATACTTAGTCAAAATTCTGTTCAGGTCTGTATTGCATACTTAATAATTTTCTAAGAGGGTAGATCTTATGGTAAGTGTTCTTATTACAAAAATAATAATAATAAAGAGGATGGGAAGTAATGAATATGATTGAGGTGATGGTATCACAAATGCTAACTTATTACCAGATTCATTAAGTTGTACACATTAAATACATAGAGCTTTTTGTCAATCAACATCAATATAGTTAGTAGTAAAAAACAAAAAACAAAAAAACAAAAAAAAAAACAAAAAAAAAACTGTTCATCAGGCCACACTGCCCTAAATGCATGAGTTGACTTACAAATGCTTAAACTTTAAGACTTGCATAGCACACCCAAAGAAATGAGTCCGCAAATGGTATTTTATTAATGAAAGTCCTGATAAAGGAAAATTATACAAAAGCGATAACATTCAGAAACAAAAGAATGCAAGGAGTCAGTGTCAGGAAAAAAAAATGAGTCTCAAAGTTCTTTATTTCATCTACCTTAAGCAGGCATAAATATCAGATAGTCTTACTTCTTGAAAACATAGGCAACCACAGGAATCACCTGGAAATATGAAAAAGAGAGAAAAAGCAAATCTCTTCAGTTCTTATTTTACTTCTCCATTCTCTTTCAGAACAATAAAACAATGGTAAGAAGAATTTGAAATCCAACCTAGGTGGGCCCTTGGGAGAGTACCTAACCTCTCTTGATGAAAATTAAAAAAAAAAAAATCTGAGGATTTCAAATAGTTTTGTGATACATCATCAAAAGATTGTCTGAGCAGTAGGGTGTGATAGTTGAGAACAGAGACTTATGGTCATATGGAAGTTGCTTTAACCTAAGCTCTACTCAGTTCCATTAAATATAAAATAGGGTTGATAATAGTACCTCCCTTACAACAAAAGTTTGAAATATTTAAAGAAGTTAATATTTAATAAAATATACATCATACAGTCACAGACACATATGAAATGCACTAATGTTAATAATTCTAAAATGTATGGATTAAAACTAGTTTTAAAAAAGTTTAACCTATCTGGCTATTTAAAAATTAAGTAGGAATGAGGTCTTGTTTCTCAAAGTTACAATAACCAAAAATTTAGCCATGATGGTTTTTGAGGATGTCTAAAGATGGGCTTGAGGTGAGAAGAGGATGGGGAACAGAAATAGCTCTATTGACAGTGGAAATAACAGGATAAGGACAAGAGAAGCAAAAATGGCTACACCCAGAAAGCTGCACCCATGCCAAAACTGAGTCTAAGGAGATCAAATTGCCAAATAAATGAAAGATATGAGGTTTTTTTTTTTAATATGAAATATTCTAACAGTATTTCAAAGAGAGATTTAAATCCATAAATCTTTAACTAAATTTAAATCTGTAGAAAAAGGATTGTACTTGAGAAATATACCATCTCTATAGACATTCCGTACAATCCAATAGTTTTGTGAGGCACTCTTGAGGAAAGCAATCTGCCATCATCCTGAACCATTAGAAACAGCAGTGGAAAGAAGAGACACTTCTGACTCTGAGCAGGCAGCTAGTCTTAAAAATATCACACTTAGCATTGGAGCTGAATTACTTTTCCTTGAGAAGGAGTAATACGGCCTACACCTATTCTAAGAAGAAGAAGAAAAAAAGATGAGTTGATTCTTAGTGGAAAATACTTAAGATTGACACCCAAGTATTCAGACTTGACAAACATTACTCTATAATAACACCTGTGGAAACAGAATATAAATTATGGTATTCTTGTTACCTGTAAACTTCTTTGTCATATCAATCAACTATTTTAAAGTATATGTTGTTCATACGTAAAGCTTCAAATCTACTTTCTCTGAAGACCTCAAAAGGTAAATCAATATTTGTGAAAGAAAGTAGTGGTTTAAATAATTGAAAATTAAAAATCTTTGGTAATAAAATTGGTTTTCTCATAGTCGAATATTTTTTTTAATTCATGTGTTCACTCATTCATTAAAAATTATCTATTTAATTACTTAGTTTTCAAACCATCAATATCACAAGCCCTTGTTAAAAGCCAGAGCTAGCATATATGTTCAATCTACATTTATATTTTGATTAATTTTTATGACGTTATTAGCAACTGTGACTTATTTGGAAATACTATATTTGAAGCTCTGTGAGAGACATTAGGGATCTTTGAATCTAGCTCTCAATAAGCTTCCTCGTTTATAGTTAAATGGAAAGAGAGTTTGGTCATGATCAATCCTAAATACTGAGATGGCGTCTCTGAAGAGGAGCAGAGCTTCTGGAACCTAAGAAGAGTAAGAACATGTTGCCTGCCTTTAGCTAAAAAGAAACAGAGTTTCAGAGAGTGAGTGAAAAAAATGTGTCTTGGTGTCACACCAATTGACCTCCCCAGGAAACTATGAGAGTACAGACAAAATTGACAAAGACAGCTGAAGAACTTTATAGCTAACAATTATGAAGTGTTGAGACATACTAGTGTGAAACTGAAGCATTAAGGATGTGAAGCTGCACCAGCAGCTGTGCCAATCCCCCAGCTCAGCAGTTTCCCTTCCAGCTACCCCCAAGCCTGGGCACGAGCCAAGGGCAGGAGCTGGCAAGGGTGGAGCAGCAGACTTAGCATTCATTCAAAAGGCAAAAGTCTGGTGCCTTAGACTGCTCTGACACCCTGAGAACCCTTGATAGATGGTCACAGGGATGGGAAGCATGGCAGAAGGAATGCAGTTAGCATTAATATGTTGGCTAGGTGGAGGGTCAGGGGAGGGAGGGAGCAATTGGGGGGATTATTTTATGAACTATATAGATGTGTAACCAATGTATACAGTATTCTCGAAACTAATCAAAAAAAAAAAAAAAAGGCAAAGGTCACCAGAAAACGGTATCCACTACTTTGGAGAAAGTTTACAGGTACATGGGAGGAACAACAGATTATGCATTATCATGTATGAAGACAATAAAAATCTGTCACTTCAAGTGAATACTAAGGTTAAAGAATTTTGAAACACTCAACCTGAGCTAAGATTCCATTCCAACTACTATTAACTGTATCAGTGTGGGCCACAGACACTGTCTGTTTTAGAATGTCAAGTATGTAGAATGGAAGTCAGCAAACTTTTTCTCTAGAGGTTTAGATAGTAAATATTTTATAGTTTCTGGGCCAAGAGGCAAACAAAGATTTTATGTAACTACTTACAGAAAAAGAGAGGAAAAAAGTCACAAATATTTTAACAATAAAATTAAAACTATGGAAACTAAAATTTAAGTGGTTGTCACAAAATATTATTTTTTTGTGATTTTTTTTCAGTAATTTGAAAAACATTCTTATCTCATGGGATGTACAAAAACAGTTGGATTTGGCACCTGTGCTATAGTTTGCCATTTTCTCACTTAGGCCATAGCCTGGATCATGAAAATTTACCAAATGTTACTAATCATTGTTATTATTAAATAATTAACCATTTAAATTAATTAAATTATTATTATGCATAGATGTTTCATAACCAGGATCTCTCCTGATTTGTCATGTCATGCTGAGCAACACATATATTCATTTGGAAACAAACATCAATACTCTGAATCAAACACACAAACACGTAAGGAATAATGCATTTTAGTATTAGTATATAAAACAACTTGGCATTTGTTTCTTCCACAATCACTCATTAAATCCAAGTAAGCATCAAGGATTGTGTACTGAGAATAAAAACATAAATAAGACCACGTCCTTGTCTTGGAATTGATTACAGACCAGGAGTGGAGATTATGTAAAAGACACAGGATAACTAGATGTGACAAAGGGATTGTCGCCCAACTGGAGATTTAAAAAAGCAACATTGTAGAAGCATAAATCACTAAGAACTTCTCCCAGACAAATGTATGGCTTCAGACCAAAACATGGAGTTAAGATCAGTTATGCTACATCAGGAGAATTTTAGATTTAAGCCAAATATTTGACAGACAGTATTTGAAAGGCATTTCTTCTAATACTCAAACCATATTAGAGCAAATAAGAGAGTTCGGGAAGAGGATGAGCTGGAGAGATGAGGATAGACAATATTTCTCTCTCTTAGAAAAGAAGGTGAGAAGATAGGTAACAAAATGAGAACTAGTTGTAAGTCTGAAAATTGGGAAATCAAAGTTATTGGGGCTGGACTGTTCTCAGGAGAGAGTAATAGGTGAAATAAAAATGGTTAGGTAAGACTCATGGTGCATATGCTTGACAAGAAAGACAAATATTTTCACTGATAGCAATGCACAGGCTAGACGGTCACAAAGTCATTGAAATCACATGTGGAGTTAGGATACTTTATGCATAGTAGGTGATAGAAACTGGGGCACTGAAAACAGAAAGGGGCATCAGAGAACATCAAAGAAAGAAAGAGCTTAAGGTTTGGAGGACTGCTGATGTCAACATAATTAATCAAGTCGACCTATCTGTAAAAGGAGGCAAGTAAAAACAAGACATGGTCAATGAACTGAAATAAGGATCACAATTGAAATGTCTTCTGATGGACCTATTACTCTCTCCTGAGAACAGTCCAGCCCCAATAACTTTGATTTCCCAATTTTCAAATGAAATAAAAGAAATTAGAGGAATGGGCATTAAACAGTAGCAAGCAGGGCCTATGACATCTAGAGAGGATAGGCCTGGCCTAAATGAGAAAAGAAAAAGAGAAGGAAAGAGAGAGGGACAGAGGTGGCGAGAGAGGGAGGGAGAGACAAAGAGAGACTACTAAACAAAACACCTAGATTTGGTCCTAACTTAAAGCTTTTGACTCATGGACTAGAAACATAGAGATTGGAGGTTATCCAGAAGGTAAGCAGTGTGCTTATTATGAGGGTTTAGACTGGAAGTTTAGAGGGACAAGATGCATTCAGGAAAAAAAAGAAAGAAAGAAAGAAAGAAAAACAGACTGTTAGTCTTTGTTAGTTATCCAAAATTCAATTTTAACTGGTGCCCTGTATTTTATCTGGCAACTCTAGTTACATGGCAAGGCTAGTGGAATTTTGCATGTATAATTAAGGTTTCTAATCAACTGACTTTGAGATAATCAAAGAAATTATCCTGGATGAGCTTCACTTAATCAAGGGAGATCTTTAATGAAGGTGAAGTATCAAATTCTCCTGCTCTCCAGCGGGAAAGAAACAAATATGTTGCCACCTTTCTATAGAAGGGGTAGCCTCTAGGACCTGAGGACCTCAGTTCTACAACTGCAAGGAACTGATTACTGCCACAACCACATTAACTCAGAAGAAGATCTGAGCTTCAGATGAGACTATAGCCCTAACTGACATCTTCATTGCAACATTGTAAGAACTGGTGAAGAGCAATCGGCTAAGTGGTACCCACACTCCTAACTCATGGTAACTGGGAGATATTAAATGTATATTGTTTTAAGCCACCATGCTTGTGGTGATTTGTTACATGGCAATAGAAAACTAAAATTGAGTTATCTCAAAATTTATTAGTGAATTTAGATATCAAGAACTTAGTTTTTGAATTCAAGCTAACTCTGACATTTTCTAGGTTAATTGGGTCAAAAGGACGCTATTATTTTAAAAAACTGGGATAGCTCTAACCTCAACTCCACTTTCTTCTGTTTCCTAAAAGTGAATGCCTCATGTTACAAATCTTAAAAATAGTGTAGAACAAAGCAAATGCCACCATCATTTAGCTATCTTGACAGCTGGCTCATCAGCATATCCACCATTAGCATCAGAAATTCCCCCTTGCCCCTATACCTTCCTTATTTCCTTTAGAAAAGGAAGATTATACTTTTTAACAAAACTTGACTACACTTGACATAATAGTTACCTCAAGGATAAAACAATATTGTAGTAAATTCTTATTGAGTCCTCAAAACAACTCTGCAAAGTTGAGATTATTACCATGTTTTATTAATGAGGACACAGGCCACACATATAGTAAATGTGGAGTTAGGATCTGAAATCAGTATAGTATCTTATCAAAATCTATGCTCTCATTATTATGAAACAAGTCTTCTCTTTAAAACATAGAACTCCTTCATCTCAAACTCCCCTTCATGATGTACCTACACACCACTCTGTGATTTATAACTGGACCCAACATTACCATTAATCCTATAATCCAGGTTAGCAATGAATTTTATCTTCATAGTAGATTTTACGTAAGTAGTCTGTACATTCTTCATAGGTACTTGATGTAATAAACAGGGAAGGCCAGATAGTGGTGAACTTCTCTATGTGAAAATAGTTTTCTCCTGAGTATCTCAGTGCTCATCTAATCCCATGAAGCTTTTATTTCTTGAATATAAAGAGAAATATGAGCTTAGCAAAAAAAAAAATTACAAATGGCTTTTGCAGCCAAGGATAACTAGTAACACATGCCCAGAGTTTAATTATCCTCAGCATAAAATGATCATATTCATAATTCTATAAAAATTCT
>NW_011888860.1:3405878-3412882 GCF_000151845.1 Pteropus vampyrus | reverse complement strand
TTCCATTTATGCAAACAAACTAAAAGGAAGATATGTTAAGGTGTTAGCAGCACATCTTGCTTTAAAGTGAAAAAAAAAAAGGTTAAATTTTTGAGTTTCCTTCTTATGGATACAGGTTTTGCCTAATTTAGTCTATTTCAACAGGAAAGGTTATAAGGTAGGATGATAGCAGAATGGATCTTTCTTAAGGGTGAAATGTAATCATTTTCAGAATTATTAGAATCACTTTAAATAACAGCAGCTTGAGGATGAATAATTGACATCTTTTTTTTTCATTTTTCTCTTATTACACTTAAAATTTTTTTAAATAAAGGCTACTATTCCATATGAGTTCTCCTGTGCATAATATATACTTGTAACATCATATAATAAAATTTTACATTTTTCAAATGAGAGCAATAATATCCTTGTAAATGTACAATACTAGTCTTTATCTTAATGTGGAAGGCACACTGGCATAATAAGCAATTACGAGCATAGTACTAACTAAAAAGCATTGAAAAAAAACAAAAAATATTTATTTTCTTTTGAGGAATGCACTTTCTTCTCACTATCTTCAAAAAAATATTGGCAACAAGTCCATCATGAACCTTCTATTAATGTATTGAATATAGTGCTAAAATCTATTTAGCTGGTAGGTGTTTCTACAGAAACAATAGCATTTAATTATACTTTAAACTTAAAATAATAATATTAAATGAAAAGTTTCAATATGTCTTCATTATTCAGTGTTGCAAATTATTTTTCTGAATATTTTCAAATATACTTGTGGTGAGTTCATTAAGGCAGAGTGCGGTTCATTGGTTAAATCGTAAGAAACTCATTATAAAAATCAGAAATTTCATCAAACTCTAACTGGAAAGTCGACCCCATAAAATTGTTTTAATGGTCAATATTCTGTCACTCTGCCTTTATTTATCCAAAGAAAACAGTATGGGGTTGATGAGTCAGAGAAATGAGTCAGAACTGCTAGGCTATATGTGATGATGGAATCCTGCAAACAATTATTTCATTTCTAGACACCACTTAGATAAATAATGCATAACATTATAACCCAGCATGAGACTCAATATTTTGACTTAGGAGCAGCTTTGTTCTTTTTCATAGGACAATTAATATCTGGTTAGATGCCACTGCGAGTGATGAACAGTTTCTTGAAATGTTGTCTAATTTTTTTCACCTCTTCACTTTGGTGCTTTGTTGCACATAATTTTTTAATGAACTCTTGAGTGCGTAGATAGCAGCACAAGTACATTTAAGCATCATGGAAATGGCCTTGAGACATGAACCTAATTCCAGACCTTTTCTGCATTACAGAAGCAGATCAGATACCTTGTAAAAAAGAATACAGAAATCCAGCTTTCAGGGTTAACACTAAGATTCATGGTGGGGGGGTAATTTTTTTTTTGAGGACATTTCTTGAATATGAGAAAGTTTCTTTCACTCAATTTTCACTGGCTTTCCTATAGTTCATGTGCCACTTTTACATGTGCCCTTGCTATTGCTTAGGCTCCAAATTCATGTATCTTTAAAACGATATGAAAAATGTATTATCCTGGGAAGTCTTTGTAATAAAACATAAATACTTAGCTCAGACCTCTACAAACTTCTTTCTACTGGTAAGATACATTGCACGGTTACCCTCTATTCAACAACTCCCCAGTTGCTGAAATGAAAGCTATATGAACTCCGAGAAGTGGCATTTGCCTTAAACAGCTCAAAATGAAGCACCAGCAATATCTACAGGTCTACTAATTTCAGGATCAGCAGTAATGCCCATAGAAAGGGTTAATTAAAGGGAGCAGAATATAGATTTATTAAAAAACAAAAGCAAAAAACTTTTTAACAATGGGCTGCTTAAATAATAAATAAAAAATGTTATTCAGAATTCACGCTTCTAAATAACTTTCTGTGAAACTGAATGACATATATTTTAAATAAACACAAAATTTTATTTCTGTTGTTTGGCTTTCTCCAAAAGTGTTGGTCCAGATATGGATGTTAAAATAAGACATTTTGATCTCTTTGAGTAACTTCCTTAGCATTCTCCCCAGTGTTGAAATTCCAAAACCAAAAGGCAAGTTCAGGAAAATAGGAAGCAAGCTATTTGCAGTTAACTGAAAGGGAATGCATAAGGTACTATGGGTCACATGACAATGCTACACACTTCACAAAATGAAGCATTGGGTATGAGGTTGGTTTCAGGAGTAAATGAAATCATGTTTTCTTGTGTTTTCTCTTGTTTCCATTTGTCTTAATTTGTTCAAGCTCCCATAACAGGGTACCATAGACTGGGTGGCTTATAAATAATAAACATTTATTTCTCACAGTTCTAGAGTTTGGAAAGTCCAAGATCAAGGAGCCAGCAGATTTTGTATTTAGTGAGGGCCCCCCTACTTGGTTCTTGCTGTGCCCTCAGATGGCAGAAGAGGCAAGAGAGCCTCTGGGGTGTCTTTTTTAAGGGCACTAACCCCACCCTCATGCCCTAATCATGTCCAAAAGGCCCTATCCACTATCACATTGGGGATTAGAATTTCAACATACAAATTTGAGTGGGGCACGTTCAGTCCACTGCACACTCAAAAGCAAAGAGTAACTGGAACCAAAAGAAAGAAAAACATTTAAAAACTTATCTAGAGAAAAAGCAAGAGAAAGAATCAAAGTAGAGTTGTCAGTGAAACTATAATTTCTTGACTTTTAAACGATGACTTTTTTTCACTATTTTATTGTTTCAAGTCTAAATATTTTATCAGGAACAAACTAGTGTTCATTCATTTGTATTCTCACTTACTCTTCCTGTCAAATTTATATTAAATTTTAATGTATTTTACAGAGATTGAAAGTAATTCTTCAAAATAAAATTTTTATAGGCATGTTTTTCCCAGACAGATAGGTAACTAGATAAATATGAAGTGCATATACACGGGTATATTGCTTACTTTCCTGAAGAACTGGTCTTGTAGTTTCCTGCACCAGGACGGACAGATACCAAGACACATATCTATCTATCTAAAACACTGGCACATTAATTCAAAAAAGAATTCTTACTGAAAATGGGTGTGCTGGTAGAAAAAAAGGAAACCATAACCTCTTCCACTCGTGTTCTTATAGGTGAAAGAAACAACTGCTGACTCACTAATGCCATGCAGGGCTTCAAGCAGTCTTTAGGGAAATAAAGTGACTACTTGAGAAATAATTTATTCTGAGAGTTGCTGAATCTTTCCTGTTAGCATAACCCATTACTGCACTTAATGGCTTTCCTGCAGTTGCTTTTTATCCTATATATGAAACTGTAATGAAAAGGTTAATCATAGCTCATCAGGGTTTATTATAGTTGGAGGCTATTAATGGTTTGAATGGAGTCCAAGTACTTCAAACCCTTCAGCATATTGAAAGAAACCAGTTATTAACTGGAGTCATGCCCTGCGTACTAAAGAGTGCATGATAATTTCCACTCTGAACAAATCTGGATATAAAAGAACATGGGAAAGTCAAAGGTTCTCTTCCAGCACCTGTTTACTACTAGCTGCATAAGTCAAACTTAACATTGCATGGAGTAGTTTTTTTTTTGTTTTTTTGTTTTTGTTTTTTTGTTTTTTGTTTTTTTTAATTGACCCAACAATATCCAGTTAAGTATTAAGAGCACCAGCTCTGGCATCAGAATGCCTGAATAGGAAACTAAGCTTTACAAGTTTTCCCCTGCACGACCTCGAGCCAATTATTTCACCTCAATATGTCTTAGTTCAGTCTCTTTTTCCAGAAAATGAGAATAATTGTAGTTAATCTCTAGGATTGCCATGAGCATGCACTATGGTAATCTATGGGAAAGGCTTAGCATAATCCCAACATGCAGTGAATGTCAGAAATTATTATTGTTATTATTATTATTATTATTATTATTGTTATTGTTAATATCATTACTATTGTTACTTTCCCAGTAGGATGAAAATACGAGAAAATGATTTAAAGGAATCTTAAAACCAGCAGAAGTTTTTTTTTAAACTTTAGAAAATAATGACGTGGACAAAATTCCATTTACAAATTTCTTTAGTACTAAAATGTATCAACACCCTTATTAATTTCTAGGATTTTTTTTTCCCTAGGATTTTTAAGAAAATATCCTTCCTGTTGTCCATAAGTTTTACACCGTTGTCCCCCAGTTTGAATAAGATTTCTGTCGTGGTTATGGCTATTCACTGAAATGTGTACACCCTTAATTGTGGAAACTAATTGCATGCATTTTTCCAAATAGTGACAGAGTACATGATGGGTCATAGTAGTAGACTGGCAAACTTAATAGTAAGCTGCTTCATTAAACAATGATGTCCTCAGTTGTAGCTTCCTTATAATACATGTTTCTATTAGAATGAAATCGGACATATGTGCACACAGAGAAAAGATCATATGAAGACAGAAAAATAAGATGGCCATTTGCAAGACAAGGAGAGAGTCTTTAGAAGAAACCTATGCTGCTGACACCTGATCTCAGACTTTCCAGCCTCCAGAACTCTGAGGAATTAAATTTCTGTTTAAGCCACCCACACTATGATAATTTCTTATGGCAGCCCTAGCAAAGAAATATACATGGTCTTGAATGCTTTTGTTTAACTAACAGCAATATTTAATGAAAGGTGTTACCACCTCATTGTCCAGCTTTTAACACCTTGTCCTGGAAATTAACAAATATGGAATACTGCTATGTATCAAGCATTGCTATAAACATATATATTTCAAAATCATTAGAACCAGGGCTATTGAAATTCAAATCAAAGAATAACCCCGTAGCACAGTGAAAACTGTTAAACAATCTTGCACACAAATTTCAATGTTGTTTGTACACTTTTTAAAACCCCTCCATAAAAGTTTTTGTTACTTCAGATAAATATTCTGCCATAAATATTTTCTTAATCATTCCTATTGGTTCTGACCCCATTATATTCCTCTTTCATTTTATAGACATGAGTTAAAAAGCTGCTTATGTAGTATTCTCAGGTATTAATAGTTCTATCAGTTGACATCAATGTGCATTTAGAATTTAGATGAACATTTAGAATTTAGTTATCAGTTTTGTCATCATTTAGATTGTCAGTTTCATTCATCTTCCCATGAGCAAGACAGTATAAAATAACATAGACCTATCAAAAAAAATGAACTATGGGACCTCTCACTGTTTTCAGTTCCATTCAAAGTAGTTCCATTAGTTCATTGTGTGCAGACTTTCGGTATTCATAATCTAGAAAAATTAGGTATAACTATTACCAAAGAAAAAAAGTCAGTTTTTCAGAGCATATTATCATTTGGAAAATTATGATAAATATCAGTGAGTATTAAAAAAAATGGTAGTGAGTTATAATTTAAATGTAGAAAAAAAGTTGACAATTACAGTCCACTTTGGGCTCTTGATTGTTTGAAAAGACAAAATAAGATTAACGTGCATCTTAATATGGTTGGAAAATTTCTATCAGAAGTTGCTGAAGAGTCAACATTTGGCAACATGAAAATCTGTGGCATTGAAGATTAACAAAAGACTCTAAATAAAAGAATAAAATAAATTACTACAATGAATTTAAATGAGATGCATATAATGAAATTATGTAGCAAACAATCTTTTTAAATTTAATATCCGACTGCACACAGACTGAGAGAAAACAAACATATACATACAATCTTTGACAGACAAATAAAGAGAGAAATACGCAGTGCTGTCAATGCAAAGCTAAAATCGCTAATTAAAATGCACAGGTTTTCAGCTAACTTGCAGTGTGACCTGAAAACAGAGTTTATCTTCTCTAGGAGACATGGTGGGCATAAAGCCAGGAGTCTGGTCAGGTCATGCAGGGCCCATGAAATCTAGTAAGAAGCAAAATAATCAAGCAAAAGTCCCTACTGAATGTAAATACATGGAGAAAACAGCAACACTGTTTGGAAATATCTCAAGGCAACTGCCTGGTTGGAATAATGAAACCATGAATGAAAAACAGAAAAGATCTAGAGAAAGATAAGTGAAATTATAAAAGAAAATCAACAAGTATTTAAAATAAAAACATCTTTTAAGCAGTTTTTATGTGTCACTTATTATGCTAAGTGTTTTCACTTGTTATATTTTTTAGTCCTAGAAATAATTTATGTGAATAGTTCAGTACAGTTTCATAGAGCCCTACGTGGTATTACTATAAAGCTAAGTGGCCATTACTATAATTATTATTAATCATGTCTTTTGCTATCAACTTTTCATTGGTAAGCAACCATGATGAGGAAAGGTATGTTTCTGGTGTGGGAAAGGGATGGGACTTAATTTATTAAGTGTCTACAATGTGCCAGACTTTTACATGTCTTAGTATATGTCAACTTAACTTTGGAAAGTAACTTTATTACCCCCAAATTATAGATGAGAATGCTGAAAATTTCTTATTCCTCTTAAAATGTTTTTTTTTTCTTTCCATACTCTCTAATTTTGCTCTTTTCTTCCATCCTTCTTCCCTTCCTCTACTAATTTGTTTATTATCTTCTTTCTCCAAGGAGGTGAGAGAATAGACAGTTTCGTTTAGTTGCAGAAAGATATAATTTAGATGTCAGAAGCATGGCAGCATGAGGGATCACCCCTAATTTCTCCCCTTGAAATAACAATGTGTCAAACATCTACAATTTAACAAATAACACCCAACCTACACACAATCATGTTGGAGAGATCTGTGCATCAGAGCATCCAAAGGTAGGCAAATTGAGTGAATCTGGGACACAGATTAGGAGAGAGGAACAGAAGACCTGAGATACACAACTGGAGTTCCCTGCAGGACGATGAGGAGGGGAGATTTCCCAGCCAGTTCTTGGCTCTTTGATGCCCCAAACAATGCTGCCTGAGTGATCAGCATATTTCACTCAGCAGAGCCCAGCGATCAGGGCATAAACTGAGTGTGGAGGGATGACAGCTATGTCTTAGCAACCACCATGACCAAGTGGGAGACTGTGTCACAGAACTTGGCCATGTGCCCTCCCAACAAACC
>NW_011888860.1:3403390-3405828 GCF_000151845.1 Pteropus vampyrus | reverse complement strand
CTACTGAATGTAAATACATGGAGAAAACAGCAACACTGTTTGGAAATATCTCAAGGCAACTGCCTGGTTGGAATAATGAAACCATGAATGAAAAACAGAAAAGATCTAGAGAAAGATAAGTGAAATTATAAAAGAAAATCAACAAGTATTTAAAATAAAAACATCTTTTAAGCAGTTTTTATGTGTCACTTATTATGCTAAGTGTTTTCACTTGTTATATTTTTTAGTCCTAGAAATAATTTATGTGAATAGTTCAGTACAGTTTCATAGAGCCCTACGTGGTATTACTATAAAACTAAGTGGCCATTACTATAATTATTATTAATCATGTCTTTTGCTATCAACTTTTCATTGGTAAGCAACCATGATGAGGAAAGGTATGTTTCTGGTGTGGGAAAGGGATGGGACTTAATTTATTAAGTGTCTACAATGTGCCAGACTTTTACATGTCTTAGTATATGTCAACTTAACTTTGGAAAGTAACTTTATTACCCCCAAATTATAGATGAGAATGCTGAAAATTTCTTATTCCTCTTAAAATGTTTTTTTTTTCTTTCCATACTCTCTAATTTTGCTCTTTTCTTCCATCCTTCTTCCCTTCCTCTACTAATTTGTTTATTATCTTCTTTCTCCAAGGAGGTGAGAGAATAGACAGTTTCGTTTAGTTGCAGAAAGATATAATTTAGATGTCAGAAGCATGGCAGCATGAGGGATCACCCCTAATTTCTCCCCTTGAAATAACAATGTGTCAAACATCTACAATTTAACAAATAACACCCAACCTACACACAATCATGTTGGAGAGATCTGTGCATCAGAGCATCCAAAGGTAGGCAAATTGAGTGAATCTGGGACACAGATTAGGAGAGAGGAACAGAAGACCTGAGATACACAACTGGAGTTCCCTGCAGGACGATGAGGAGGGGAGATTTCCCAGCCAGTTCTTGGCTCTTTGATGCCCCAAACAATGCTGCCTGAGTGATCAGCATATTTCACTCAGCAGAGCCCAGCGATCAGGGCATAAACTGAGTGTGGAGGGATGACAGCTATGTCTTAGCAACCACCATGACCAAGTGGGAGACTGTGTCACAGAACTTGGCCATGTGCCCTCCCAACAAACCAAGAGTGTTCTCTCTCCCACCACATATCCTCCCAGAGCTTGCACCACCAAACCCCAGGGGAATTTGCTCAACCAGTACTAAAACATACTACAGCTAGTACCAGAAAAAAAGCATGGTGATATCAAGGCAAGACAGCTGAAAACCTGGAGGACAGTATTAATGGAAGAGAAATAACCACACACACTGCAGACTTCTCCAAATAAACCCCTACCCCACGCAGTCAGGCTGATTTAGAAGGAAGCAGCAGAACATTGCATCTGACTGTTGGGAAGTAATGGGACTTCAGGGACTTTTCAGAGGCTTAGACCCCTATCACCCAGTGTTTCATTCCAAGGGGTTGGAACCCTGAGACTGAGGTGACCTGATCACAGAGGATATGCACAGCTCACCAGAGAGTAAAGGGTCCTTTTAACCTTAAAGCAGAGATCAAAGAGACTTGCATGCCACTTACTAGAAATCAAAAGAAAAACCCTTTCTTATCAACCGACTAAATAGAGATCTCTATACCACAAATTTTCTTTGAAGAAAAAAAAAAGCAGAGTACACTCCCATTAATGCCTAAGTGAAAAATAGTCCATTAAACACCATGAGCAACCAAGGTGACAAGGCAGCTCAGAAAGAATGTGAAAAATCTCCATAAAATGAGCTTAAAGACATAGAAATATATGATTAAATGACAGAGAATTCAAGATTGCACTCCTGAAAAAATCTCAAAAAGATGCAAGAAAATCATGATAGTTCAAAGAACTAGAAACAAAATCAATAAACAACAGAAATACTTTACCAAAAAGATCGAAACTCTAAAAAAACAAACAAACAAACAACAACAACAAAAAAAAACAAATAGAACTTCTGGAGATGAAGAACTCATTGAAAGAAATGAAGAATGAAATAACAAGCTTAGGAAATAGAGCTAATCAGATGGAAGAAAGAATTAGTGATATTAAAGATAGAAATCTGAAAATGATGCAGAAAGAAAAAGAGAGAAAATTGAGAGAAAAAAAAAAAGAAAGAAAGAACTTTACAAGAACGATCTGACACCATCAGAAAAAGCAACATAAGACTAATGGGTATACCAGAAGGAGAAGAGAAGGAGCAGGAAACAGAGAGCATGGTCAAACAGTAGTTGACAAGAATTTCTCAAAACTATGAAAAGATATAAATCCTTGAATCCAAGAAGCAAACAAAACACCTAAATATCTCAACCAAAAAGACCTTCTCCAAGATACATTATATTAAAATTTTCAAAAATTAATCACAAAGAAAGAATTCTCAAGGCAGCCAGGGAAAAGAAGATAGTAACTTTGAAGGGAAAAC
>NW_011888860.1:3395728-3403215 GCF_000151845.1 Pteropus vampyrus | reverse complement strand
CTGAGTAAATTCTCCACAAGGCCTGCATTACAGGAAATACTCAGGAGGTCATTCTACCTGAAACTAAGGACAAATAAATACATCTGTGAGTAAGACAACTAATAGGCAGACAGAAACAGGGAAGCACAACCTTTCTTAAGAACAGGGTATTATAAGCTTCAATATTACACAATGGTTAAAGGTCAGAAAACAAACAAAAATTAAAACACTTGAAAAAGGAAAAGACAACAGCTACTGCAACTTAGAAATGAACATACAGTATATATAGAAAAAAATTGACACAACAAATACAGAAAAAGGGAGGCAGTAAAGATCCAAATATGCAAAGGGTAATAGAAATAAGGTGCATGCAAAAGAAAATGGACTACTATATATACATATATAACTATCCTTTACATAAACTTAATGGTAACTACACACGAAATTTCAGAACTGAGACACATAACACAAAACAAGAGGGAATAGAGGGAAAAACCATAAAATACCACCAAACTAAAATAACAGACAGAAAAACAACAGTAAAGAAACAATGGAGACACTGAGCTACCAGAAGCTGTAAGATAAAATGACTAGAGGAAAACCTCTTATTTCAATAATGACCCTAAAGGTTGATGGACAGAACTCACCAACAAAAAGGCACAGAGTAACAGATTGCATCAAAGAACAGAACCCAACTATAGCTGCCTTCAAGAGACACATCTCAGCTGCAAGGACAAATATAGACTCAAAGTGAAAGGTAGAAAACGATTTTCCAAGCAAATGGCAGCCAGAGAAAAGCAGGTGCAGTTATACTTATATCTGACAAAACAGACTTCAAGATAAAAAAGTCACAAGAGACAAAGATGGACACTCATAATGATGGAGAAGACCACACATGAAGAAGTCACAACACTTATTTATATTTATGCTCTCAATCAGGGGGCACCAAAATATATAGATAAACTACTTACAGAACTAAAGGGAGAAACTGGTGAAAACACAATTACAGTAGGGGACCCACCGTCAACTATAGATAGATCATCCAAACAGGAAAACAATAAGGAAACATAAACTTTAATTGTACATAATTGACATTTGTAGACCCTTTTACCCCCAAAATTCAGATTATACATTCTTCTCTAGTACACATGGAACATTCTCAAGGATAGACCATATATTGGGATACAAAACCAGCCTCAACAACTTTAAGACCGAAATTATGCCAAGCATATTCTCTTACCATAGTGCTTTGTAACTGGAGATCACCTAAAGGAAAAAAAAAAAAAAAGGAACCAAAAATACGTGGAGATTAAACAACATGCTACTGAAGAAAAACTGGGTCATAGAAGAAATAAAAGGAGAGACCAGGGATACATAGAAACAAATGAGAATGAAAGTACAACATATCAAAATTTTGGGACACAGCAAGGGGTATAGTAGGAGGAAAGTTCATATCATACAGGCCTATTTCAAGAAATTAGAACAATCCCAAATAAAAACCTAACATTACATCTTTAAATACTGGAAAAAAAAGGAGAGAGAAAAAACAAAGCCCAAAGTCAGCAGAAGGAATTAATAAAAATTTGAACAAAGTTAAATAAAATTAAGGACAAAAATACGATGGAAAAAACTAATGCAACAAAGAGCTGGTTCTTTGAGAAGATTAACAAAATTTACAAACTCCTGGCTATAATCACTAAAGAAAAAGGGAAATGACAGAAATAAATGAAATCATAAATGAAAGAGGAAAAGTTATCACACATACCACCGAGATACAAAGGATTATACAAGAATACTATGAAATATTACATGCCTCCAAATTCAATAACCTAGAAGAAAAGGATCAGTTCTTAGAAATATACAACCTTTCTAGACTGAATCATGAACTGGAAAATGTAAATGGACCAATAAATATTAAGAAAATTGAAACCGTCATCAAAAACATTCCAAAAAGAAAAGTCCAGGACCAGATAGCTTCATCAGTGAATTCTACCAAACATTCAGTTAATTTAATACCTGTTCTCAAGCTTTTCCAAAAAATTGAAGAAGAGCCAATATTTCCTAACTCATTTTATGAGGCCAACATATCCTGATACCAAATCCTGGCAAAGATAACACACGAAAAGAAAACTTCACAGCAATATTTCTCATGAATACAGATACAAAAATTTTAAACAAAATACTAGCAAATCAAATGCAACACATTAAAAAGATTATGCACCATGATCAAGTGGGCTTCATTCTAGGGGCACAAAATGGTTTAATATATGCAAATTGAATAATGTGATACACCACGTAAACAAAATAAAGAAAAAATACATACGATCATATCAATAGATGCAGAAAAAGTATTTGACAAGACACAACATCCATTTATGATTAAAATAATAAAACGAGTATGAAAGGAAATTACCTCAACATAATAAAGACTATATACAACAAATCCTCAGCTAACATCATACTTAATGGTAAAAAACTAAAAACCTTCCCTCTAAGATCAGAAACAAGACACGGCTATTTACTATCACCACTATTATTCAATATAATATTAGAAGTCCTAGCTAGAACAGTCAGACAAGAGAAAAAAAAAACAAAAAATATTCAAATAGGGAATGAAGAAGTCAAATTGTCATTTTTTGCAGATAAGATTCTCTATATAGAAAACCTTAAATACTCCACTAAAAAACTATTAGAAATAATAAACAAATACAGTAAAGTTTCTAGATACAAAATCAGTGTATAAAAATCCATAGCATTCCTATACTTTAACGACAAAATTTCAGAAAAAGAAAAAAAATGATTTTGCAGTTGCAACAAAAAGAATAAAATATTTAAGAATAAACTTAACAAAACATGTGAAAGACCTATACACTGAAAACTATAAGACATTATTAAAAGAAATCGAAGAAGATACAAAGAAATGAAAAGATTTTCCATGTTTTTGGATTGGATAAATCAACATAGTTTAAATGACCTTATTACCTAAAGCATTATACAGATTTAATGCAATCCCCATCAAAATCCTAACGACATTTTTTAAAGAAACAGAACAAAAAATCATCAGATTTTTATGGAAGCACAAAAGACCCCAAATAGCCGTCACTCTGCCTGACTTCAAATTATACTACAAAGCCGTCACTCTGCCTGACTTCAAATTATACTACAAAGCGACAATAATCAAAACAGCATGGTACTGGCAGAAAAACAGACATATAAATCAATAGAAGAGAATTGAGAGTCCAGAAACAAACCCTCATATATATGGGCAAATAATTTTCAACAAAAGAGCCAAATACATACAATGGAGATAGGAAAGCCTTTTTAACAAATGGTGCTGGAAAAATTGGAAAGCCACCTGCAAAAGAATGAAACTAGACTGTTATCTGTGACCGCAAATGAAAATTAACTCAAAATAGATCAAGGACCTGAATATAAGACCTAAAACAATAAATTGATGAAACAAAACATAGTTACTAAACTCATTGACCTGAGATTTAGAGAGGATTTTAAGAATTTGACCTAAATTCAACAGAAGTAAAAGCAAAAATAAATGAATGGGACTATATCAAACTAAGAAGCTTCTGCATAGCATAAGAAACCATCAACAAAACAAAGAGGCAACTATCTGAATGGGAGAATATATTTGTAACCAAAGTGAGTATAGAATAAAACTATTCTGTTCTCTTCCCCTCTTAGAATTCATCCCACCAAAGAAGAATTAAAAATGTAAAATCCATCTTCAGTGAAACAAGGAGACATTTGTAACTCTTAAACACAATTAAAAAGATAGAAGATATTAGAGGAAGAGTAAATAATAGCAAATCTAAGAAAAAAGAAAAAGAGACAATTCAATTTTTGTGGCCAAACTTCAGAAAGGCTTAGGAAATGGAAGTACAAGTTACATTTAAATGCATAAAGGAGAGGAGAGGCTGAAACCAGGGAATGTTTGAAAATATGTTTCAAAAGCAATCAGATCTTCACATAGACATCATTTGCTTCCCACTGATGGAGAAGGTTACTATTCTTCCATGCCCTTGCAGGAGTAGGAAGTATAGTCTATGGAGAACCCGAGAGAGGCCCTTGCCTTGGAAACAAAGGATATGGCCGAGGGGGTGGGGAGATAAGGGTGCCTTAGTAAGTACATGGATTAAGGCAGAATCCCCCTTGTCTGAATTAGCTCAGAACAACAATACCCCGGCATTTGTTTGTGAGGCAAGAGGCTGAAGAACCCTTTTCCGGAAAACTTAACTACTCTGGTAAAGAGTTCTATTAATACTGACAGGGGAAAAAAGTCCAGTTCATAGTATCATAGTGAGATCAATAATCTACAAGCTACCACCATGCAATCAAGTTTGTAATGCCTCGTTCAAATTCGATCACCAAACTTTTGAGCATGAAATATAAAGCATGACAGCTGAAACTAAAACATTTAACTCAGAACAGAGAAAATGTAGGTTAAAATAGAAGCATTAACTATATATGTGTGTATATATATATATATATATATAATTTGTATATTATATATAATATCTGAGAGAGATAAAAAAGGATATTTCATTGATGAAAAAAGAGCAAAATCACATTAAAAGAAAGACTATTTGGAGAATAAAAAAATATTTTCTAGAGATAAAAATGATATATCAAAATTAGGAATTTCAATGAAACAGACAAAAGAGATTGAGAAAAGGTAATAATTAATATTTTTAATGTTTATTGATATATAAAATAGAAGAGATAAGATAATTTGAGAAGCAATACAAGAGGTTCAACAATTCAATTTCAGAAAGAAAGAACAGAAAATACTTGTGAGAAAGAAATAAAAATCATTTCTCCAATCTAGGTGAACATGACTCTCCAGCATGCAATCCAATGGATGAAAATGTCTCATACTGACAGTCATTACCATGAAACTTTAGAACACCAATGATAAAAAAACAAAACAAACAAACAAAAAAACACATTTTAGAAATTTCCAAAGAAAACAAACAGGTCACATACAAGAATGGAATACTAGAATTGCATGAAATTTCTCAAAAGCAACTCCTAAAGCAAGAAAACAAAGGAGAAATTCTTTCAATATTTGAGAAAAATCAACTTTCATTTAAAATTTTACACGAACCTACATCGTTAACCAAATTTCTGGGTAGAATTATGACAGTCTTAAATTTTCAGTCTCTAAAAAGGTACTGATCATATACATTTTCTTAGGAAGTTGCTAGAGGATAGTTTCCAGCAAAAATGAGATAAGTAAAGAGGAAAGATTCTCCAAAGCAGAGAGTTAGAAAGAAGCCCCAAGAAAATAGTTCTTATGGAGTTAAATATTTCAGAGCAAAAAAGAAGTAGGAGGGTTCCAGGAGAGATTTTTTTCGAGAAGCAATAAATTATGTGACAAGTTTGACTACATGGGAAATTGTAAGGACTAATAGTTTGTAGATTCAGTAGGAGCATGATAAGACTTAGATGAAAATATTCAAACATTACATTAATCAATCATACCCTAAACATTTAATTTACATATTAGTAACTCGGTTGCATATTGAAAATGAGCCACTTGTCTCTTAAATAGGCTCATCAGCATAGAATGTGAGTGAAAAATATCAGTTCACTGTGTTTTATCATTATTAAAGACCGTTTCTAAATGTGGAAAACAAAATTTACAAAGTTGTGCAATGGGATGAGTGAAAAAGTTCTGTTTAACTATTTTATGTAGAGAAGAGATTTTTTTTCTAACTGAACAGCATGTATTCAGACACTTCTCTGCTTAAGACTCTCATTTGTCACTTTCCACAAATGCTGACAGAAATCAAACTGTGCTTAGGGCTCTTTCAGTGAACGGCTTGTCTTTTTTCAAAGTGTTTTTAAAACCATTTTCATGAGCCCATAATCTGGTAATAGATTTGTTTTGAGCTCTCAAAGCCTGTAGCTATCTGGGTCACCGCTCTACATTGGACATTGAGTCTCTTGACCATATGTTTTCAGAGTGGCTCGCACAAGCTCTGCACAGTAGGAACCATCTTGAGTTGGATGATGCTGTTGCATTGATTGTTGCAGATCAAGAAAAATCATACAGAACCCCAAGCAGTTTAATTTTATTCAAGTTATCCCCCTTTCACAATTGCATGAGATCCTATTTCCATAAAAGTATTGGAATGTGGTCTTAACTACAATTTAAAAAATTAATGAGAGAATTAACATTTTTTACGTTAGTAATTGTTTTCCAATGTCCATTTTTATTTTCATGTTTTTAAAAACAGTTAAATATGTCAATGGTGATTTTTTTAAATGACAGTTTAAACATGGAAATCAAATATGTGAAAAGAAAGTGAAGTTACAATGTTGTTGTCTTACACACTTTTAGAAGCTCCTTCCAAAGGAATTATTAAACTGCCTTGAGGGAATGTGGGTAAATCTTCTATGGTGGAAGGCTCAGGGGTGATTAATTCACAGGTGCAAGCACCTGTTTTGTCTCCTTAGTAACAAGAAGGCTTCTGAGGTCATCTGGATTTATACCAACTGGGTCCACATGACTAGAATGAATGGTACTTAATCCATATTTAAGTTTCTTTATAGTCTGGGCTGACACGTGACTTAAAAAAAAAAGAGAGATTCTTATGGTCCATATTTGGGTCTCACAAAAATAGTATAAGAAAAAAATAAGATATTTTTCTTCCACTTTAAGAAATGTTTCAAGAAATCTGCAGAAAGAAACAGAAAGAAAATTAGAGCTTACTACATCTATTTGTTAAGTATTTCCTGATATAAGACATTTTTTGCTCTTATTTATGTTCCTAGGTCAAGAAGAAGCAGACTAAAAACAGAAAATAAGAAGAATCACCTGGCAGCCTAATTAGAGCCAGCAGCATCTAATATAACTGATTTGCCATTAGTGAGATGACACATGGACTTGTAATAAATATACTTTGAAGCCCACTTTGGAGGATTTAGGACATTCAACAGTTGTATAACTTACCTGGTTAAAGTAGAGTATTTAAACTAAAGTTAACTTTAGGCAATGTCAGTTAAATGTCTACATCTTTCTTTAACATAAATGAAAATCTATAGTATTTCCCCTGAAGGCAGACAAAAGTCTTAATGGTTATTAAAGCTATTCAAGCAACTTTCAGGTACATTTTTAAGGTTGCAAGTCTCTTATAATAAATTTTTCCATTTTACAGAATAAATTGTTTTTCTTCTTTATAATATTTATACCCTAGGCATAAGCTTATTTTGAGCAAGATCTTTTGAAGAAAAACAAGATCTCTTTATTATCCTAGAGATCATTCTTCACACCATAACACATTCTTGGGGGAAAAAAGTGAAGTAATTCCATTATATAGCAAGATTTACCATCTTAATTTATTTTGTAGAAGTAAATTAAGATTTATCATCTTAATTTATTTTGTATGGCAGATTGGTGAAGTGATATTGTTGGACACTAGAAATTCATTTTTCTGTACTTTTTGTTCATATCCACTGAGTTAAGATGACTTTTGAACCCCAGGATAATC
>NW_011888860.1:3387769-3392769 GCF_000151845.1 Pteropus vampyrus | reverse complement strand
TTTTAAATTTTATTCAATGATACTTCTTATGCTATGCCCTAAAGTGTGTAATTCCTAGTTGATCTACACATTGAGATTAGTTTCAGGTCCACGCTCCCTTTTAACTCACAAGCACAGACTCAATTTATAATTAATATGCTCAATCCTAAGCAGGCTCTTACATTTGATTTAGTAGTAAATCTTCACCCCCTCCTTCAAAGTGGGATCTTCAGCAAACAAAAACTTCTAGTCCAAGGATGGATATGTGGTCAGTTTTTCTTTTATTCATTCCTATCTATTCATTCTCTTTCCAGTTTGCTTAGGTAAGTTTCTCTCCTCTCATGTTAAAGATTGGTGAAAAGGCATATTTTTGTAAAGAATGCCATTATTTTCTGAAATGGGAGTGCTCCAGATAACAGATGTTTAAGACCCAATCTCTTCTGGGCCCCCTTGTGGGATGCTGGGAAATTCTCATTTGTTCTGGACTTTCATTGCAGCTTTTTTACGTGCAAAATTCATGTTTTCCCACAGATGGTACAGAAATCTCCCCTCAAACTTTGATTTCCCAGAGTTTCTACCTCACAGGGATATTACTCATGAGACCCACTTGCCCATAAGCAGAAAAATTAAACAACTTCGAGATAGCTCTCTCACTGCCCTAACAAATACATTAAGTGTGCAGTAATCTATATTCTGCTGCCTCTGGTCATTTTATTTTCCTCAAGCAAGAATCAGGCATCAGCTGTTTTTGTTCCCCTGATATACGGAACACACCTCAGTATCTCTAAGTGGCCCTTTACACTAGGCGTAAAGGAAAGAAAGAGAATAACAGCATGCATAAATGCTTTCCAAAGAAACTGGTTGATAAAACTTATTCCCCACTCTCTGAACAATTGTATATTCTACAAATAAGTGATAAGATCAAGAGGCATGGAACAAATTCCTTTCTGGTTTTTTTTTTTTGGTAAATAATTCCCTTGGTAATCTGGAACCTCACTGTGAATTTCATTTTTACTATATAATTATGTCTTAGTAGAAACTTAGTTGTAAAACTGTTACACAAACTTTTCACACCCCACCATCAGAAGTTGTTGGTGCCTCTACTTCTTAGGTGTATTTGTGTTCTGATATATTACCTTTTTTGTTCATTCCTCTTGGTAGACAATTAGATTAAAAAAGAGAGAGAGAGAGAGAAATAATGTGTGGATGAATGAATAGATGCTTGAATGCATTATAATGGACATTATGTGATAAATGACACAACTGGAAGTCTGCTGATAGACCTAGTCCCTCACCATATTACATGAATTGAGCTAGATCTGCATTTTTTGTGCCCTAAGAAATCTTAAAGGCCATTTTTTAAATCCACTCAAATTTTATCTTTTTCAGACCTCAACTGGTCAAATAACAAGACAAAACCCAAGGTGTTGCGCTTACTAATAAAAAATCTTTAAGGACATTAAAAAAAAAAAAAAAGTAAAACTTTCAGGCACTAGGTCAAATAGGGAAAAAGAAAGATATTTGGCCAGGGCTTTTGGGAACTCTAAGGCCCTCCTTTCTCTTTCTTTCTGATTCCACTAGAGCCAAGATTAGTGATGAGGCTTGATATCTGAGAACTCAAGTTATCTGAGTTTTCTAAGTGTCATTCTCAGTTCTGGAAAAAATTACACTTTATAAATTTATCTAGAGAGATAATTTATTTAAATACTTATCATGTGAGAGACACTGCATTAAACCCTTCAGATACAAAGATGAAAGACACAAAATAATATAGGAAATGCCTTTATAATGTCATGGAAAGAGTGGGAGTGAGACCACCAAAAACAAACAAAAACTCTTTCTTCTTTTTTTCCCCTAAAAGAAATAGGGCTAATTTCAAAGAGGAAGTGACACTTTATCTGATATTTGGAAGAATAGGAATTCAAGAGGGGTTTGAAAAAAGCAAAAATGGAGGAAAGGCATTCTAGGCAAGGAAATAGCATGAGCAAAAGCATAAGCATGTGAAATAAAGCTGGGAACTTTAGAAGAAAAATATAGCTAAAGAACAGAGTATATTGAGGATAGTAGTCCTAAATGAGGCTATAAGATAGTGAGATGAGGTTGGAAAAGTCCTTTTATGTTGTGTTAAGGAGTTTATATTTCTTCTTTTAGTGGGCCAGAGACAATAAAAGTCTCTGGGGAGAAAACAATCAGAAAAGATCAGAAAAGTCATTCTGAAAATTAATTCCAAAAACAGTGGGAAGGGTGTACTGAAGAGCAGGAGTGACTAATGCCTACAGCAACTTATTCAATCATAAAATACTTATCGAATACCAGTATAAAGCCAGGCCCTAGACTAAGAGCTAGAGATATAGGAATGAATAAGGAGGACAAGGCCCTACCCTCAGATAACTTATATTCTAAAAGGAGAAAGTAGACCATTATTCTACTTTATCTACAGATAAAGGGAGAAAGTAGGCCTTAAATTCTAAAAGAAGAAGAGAATACTCTGGGAGATAAACTGGGTGATATAATAAAAATAACTTTAACAAGAGTTGGTAGGAGAAATGCTACTTTAGATTAAGTCCTCAAAGGATATGATTCATGAACCACCTATATCATAATTACCTAGGAACATTATTACAATACAAATTTCCATATCTCAGCCCCATACTCAATGATTCAAAATTTTTGGAGGCGAGATCTGGGAATCTGCATATTTTAGCAAGCATCCCAAGATAAATCTTAATCATGCTGAAGTTTGAAAACACTGAATTCCAGACTGGGAGTACAGTTAGAAGAACATCATACAGGAGAAAGGACATTTGAGTAATAATGATGGAAAGAATCAGGAAGATTTAAAAGATATTTAGGGAGTAGATTCAACCAGAAGGCAACATGAAACACCTATTGACCTTGATAGACATAATCAATTGCCAAATAATTTAATGTACATGATGAACAAATTCACACCAAAGTTTTAACAATTTATAATGCCTTGATGTATTAGCCGCCTTCATTTATAAAGAAAAAGAAATTACATTCCAACTGAAAATTCCTTAGGAATAAATCTGTAGATGTAAAAATTTAGTGTCTCTGACAGGTGGAGTAAATGATATTTTAGGCTGGCATAAATGATTATGATGAAAGTGAAGCATAATGCAGAAATGCCCAGATGACAGAGCAGGCAGATAATTTAATTCTAGGGGGGAAAAATTACAACTGCCATACTTCAGTTTGAATGTAGCTCTAACAGTATGGGGAATTTTTTATACTAAATATTTGAGTTCTTCTGGGAATTAATGTAATTGCAAATGTTGAAGAAAAATTTATGATCAACACAGGCCCCTAGCAGGGTTCTCATTAATCCTCAACATTCAATTTTCAAATTCTCAACCACAGAGAGTCTGAATATATGGCCTTATGGTGATTGTACACATATTTCTGCTATGGTTATAAAAGATGCCCTTGGAAAGATATCACTAAAAGTGTTTGTTGTTTATGTACCCAGAAAGTGGTACATCAGGAGATGCTAACAAAAATCAGTGTCTATCTCTACCTAGACAGCTTATGTGCCCATCCTCAAGAGTATATATGCTGAGATGATATTTATATATAGTAGAGGCTGATGATATTGCATTATTTTACAGTAGTTTAGGGTTTGTAGAGCTATTTCATACACATGATCTTGATGACTTTTCACAGTAAATTCATGCGATGTTTATTATACCATTTTAGGCATGAGAAAACTAAGGCTCAGAAAGTTAAATAACTAGCTCAAGGACACATATCTAGGTGGTAACAGGGCCCACATACCAGCTAACACATTTTGACAAAATGTCCTGTGATATTTCTTCATGAAATCCCACATTTTAGGTTACATTAAAGAGAAGAACTTTACCTTAGGATCTCTTTCACCTTTGTTTGAGCTCATTCTCTCTCTCCTCCCATTCCACTCTCTTCTCTCCCTCTCACCCAGTATACCTTCTCAAGGACCCAGTAGGCCTATCCTGCAGGTCATCCTGAATTCTATTAATGAAATATTTTACAAGTTTTCCCTTCTTTAGTAATACTCTGCACTCTGAACTTACTTGACTTTCAAAGTTTAACAGTACCTTTGACCCATTCCCAGAAAGCCCAATACTCAGCTAGCTGAAGTAGCACTGGTCATGACCTGAAAGATTCACATCCACAAAGATGCCACTTCCTGATGATAACCCAGGGTTTTCTCATGGTTTCTAGACTTTAAGTTTAGATAAGGTTACAGAGAGACTCAGCCTTGGCCATGAATGGAACATGAATGTCAGTCTTACCTGTCTGGTAGCTCTTCTTTCTCCCACCTTCTTCCTCTCTATTCTGTTCTCTGTTTTCATCAAAGATCTGTACGAGAACATCAAGGACTATGCTATGCATTAGCTTATTTTCTTTTTTCCTCCTCTTCTTTTTCCTCTTTCTCTCCTTCTCCTTTTCCTTCTCCTTCTCCCTCTCCCTCTCCTTCTCCCTCTCCCTTTCCCTCTCCCTCTCCCTTTCCTTCTCTCTCTCCCTCTCCTTCTACTTTTCTTTCTCTTTCTCCTTTTTTTCCTCCTCTTCTTCTAGGTCAGTCATGTAATCTGCAGTTTGCCATCACACTTACTTTCCCTATCAACTTACATTAGGCCAGCTTCACTTACCTTCACTTATCTACAGTCTGGGATATTTCTGTCTGAAGACAATGTATTTTAAAACTGTTTCAGGGAGCATTGCCTTGGTCAAAACGAATAAAGTTTAGGAGTGGCATTTTAGATATTTGTTCTCTACCTCAGAGTTTCAAAGCAGGTCACGTGCAGAGAATCTATATTTAAATGACCTCATCATTTTGAGACCTAGAATAAGAAATACAGGTGCTTCTTTGCTGTTCTATGGGTTTATGAATTGCTTTTCCTCTTCTGGACTGTAACACTTAAAGGCTGTGTTTCTGAGCCTCTGGTCTGGCCAGAATGCTTCACTCCTTACATTTTATTCATTTAACTTCTGCTAAATAATCATAAATCTGATTAAAAATC
>NW_011888860.1:3377826-3387529 GCF_000151845.1 Pteropus vampyrus | reverse complement strand
GGAAGAGCTTGGAGTGAGAGCCGAGGTGAGACTCGCTCTGTACAGAAGTGCCGAAGGTATCCATTGTTCCTATGTTGAGCCCTCTCCTCTCCCAGTGCCTGGAAACAATGCCACCATAGCCATGATGTCATCAAACTGGATAACGGAGGTCACTCCACCCAGAAGATTCCCTGAAACCCCACCTCCACCAACTTGCAGATCCACCCAAGCCACATTCAGGTATATCCTCAGCAAGTCAGGTACTCCTTGCTGAGCAGTGCCTGGACTCACGCTGGTGGCAGCTGGCCTTGGTTTCTGGTGTGTCCTTTTGAGGCAACGATAAGCACAGCACCTGTGGATTGATTGCTGAATCTTAACAGGGGGCACTGGAAGGACAGTGGCTTGAGCTAAATTTGGCTTGCAGCTGAACCCCTCTCAGGACTGTGCCACTGGACACCTACTTCACAAATTCACACTACTAAGACTGGGAGACTCAGGAGCTTTGCTTAGTACATAGAAACAGACACATAAAGGCAGCCAAAAGGGAAAGACAAAGAAGCAGAAACCATATAAGAGAACAGAACAGAGATCCAGATATAATGGAGTCAAGTAATATAACAGATGCCGAGTTCAAAACACTGGTTATAAAGATGCTCAATGAACTTTTGGGAAGTGTAGATAAATTCAGTGAGAACTTCACCAAAGAGATAAAAAACATAAAAATGGAAATGGAAATTTTAAAAGGGAACCAATCTAAAATGAAGAACACATTATCTAAGATGAGAAGTATATTAAATGGAATAAACAAAGGAATAAACAAAGTGAATGAAGAAAAGGCTCAAACAACCTATCTAGAGGATGGAAAAACCAAGGACACTCAATCAGAATGGAAGGAAAAAGATGCCAAGACTATAAAAATAATTTAAGGCATATATGGGACACTATTAAGGGTCAAAATATCCATCTGATCAGAATACCTAAAGGAAAACAAGATGTTGAACAGCAGTTTGAAAAAATAATGATGAAAAACTTTCCTAACTTGAAAAAAAAAATGGACATAAAATCCAGGAAGCTCAAAGAATCCCAAAATCCAGGGATCCAAAGAGGCCCACACCAAGATACATCATAATTAAAGTGCCAAAGGTTAAATACAAAGAAAGAATATTAAAAGCAGCAAGAGAAAAGCAGATAGTTACCTATAAGAGAATACCCAGAAGACTGGTAGCTGATTTCTCAAAAGAAACTATGCAGGACATAGGCTTGGCAAAAAAATATTCAACATGATGAAGACCTAAGATCTACAACCAAGGATACTTTATCCAGCATAGCTACCATTTAGAATTGAAGGACAGATAAAGAGCTTGCCAGTCAAACATAAGCTAAAAGAATTTGTCAACACCAAACCAGTATTACAGGAAATGTTGAAAGGACTTCTTTAAGAAGAAAACATGTATCAAAAACAGGAATAAAGAATGGTAACAACTATATTCCTATCAATAAGTACCTCACATGAAAAAGAATTAAGTTCTCCAACCAAAAGATAGAGTGGATGAATGGATAGGAAAACAATACCCCTATATGTTACCTATAAGAGACTCACTTCAGATTAAAAGATACACACAGACTAAAATAAAGGGGATGGAAAAGATATTGCTCTGATGGGCCAAGAAGGTATTTAAGTCAGACAGAGAAAGATAAACACTACATGATTTCACTTACATGCGGAACCTAAGGAAAAAAAAGAGCAAACTAATAAAAAAAAAAATCATTTTCTCAGGCAGACCTGGCATGAATCTCCAGTCTAGATTGGGCTGCTTCTGTCATATGCTACTTTTCTGGTAATAATTTCTTGTCAAGTGTCTGTCTTCCCACTAGGCAGAATGCTACATGGAGACAGGGACCAGATCCACTTTATTGCTGCATTGCAGAGCCTAACCCATTGTCAAGCATATTGTTATGTATTAAATAAATATTTGTTGAATGAAGGAGGAAAGAAAGCAATAATGAGGTGGGGAGGCGAAATAATTACTATTTTCCAGTGTCTATGAACCAGCCAAAATCCTTGAGCTTTTGGCTTCCTATATTCTATCAGTCTTCACATTTAATTTCCTCACCTTTTGCCTGTGCTGAAATTCTAAATGAAAGTGTCAGGGGAAATACTCACAAAGGGATGAATGTGACTTTTATAATTATTAATAATTTAGAGCTTTTGTGACAGAAGTCTCAGTGCCTCTCATGCAGCTGAAGACTGAGAAGAAAACATTTAATTCTCAGTCATGTCTGTTTAATAAATCAGGCTTCAATAAAGTTAATTAACTAGAAAGCATATGACTTGGAAAACCCCATTAAACCTTTCCTAGATTAAATGATGATGAGAGGCTAGACCAATACCCAAGTTCGATCTCTGACTTCACTGTCAATCTTGTAGAATGGGGAAAGTTGGCTGCTGGTGGAACCACCCGGTTCCACAGTGATAAGAAATATGTTAAACCAGCTTTTCAGACAAATGGGTTATGAACACATATCAAAGTTGTATTTCAAATTTACCCTGAGGGAAAAGGCTATTAGAAGCCCATTTCAGTGATTTCAATTTCACTCCAGAAGAGATATTTTACGGTAGAATAGATGTAAAAAAAAAAGGGTTAGGAGAGAGTGTCTTATTAAAGATAATTAGGAAAAATATTAAAGATTGTCTTAGTTTAGGCCACTACAACAAAATACCATAAGATTAGGTGGCTCACACAAAAAAAAATTCTTACTGTTTTTGAGATTGGGAAGTCAAAGATCAAGTCACCAGCAGATTCAGTGTCTGCTTCCTTGTTCATAGATGGCCATTTTCTCCCTATGTCCTCACATGAAAGAGAGAAAGAAAGGGAAAGAATGAGAGCAAGAACGAGAGGGAGAGAAAGAGTTTTCAAGTCTCTTCTTATAAGGTCATTCTTCCATTCATGAAGGCTACATTTCATGACCTAATCACTTCCCACAGGAACCGCCTTATAATACCATCACATTAAGGGGTAAGATTTTAACATATAAATTTGGAGGGGGCTCAAACATTTAGTCCATAACATCCCACTCCTGTTCTCCAAATTAATATTATTATCACACACAAAATACATTTATTCCATCCCAACAACCCCCAAAGTCTTAACTCATTCCAGTTTCAACTCTAAAGTCTAAAGTCCAAAGTCTCATTTAAATATCATATAAATCAGATATGGGTGAGACTCAAAGAATAATTCATTCTGAGGTAAAATTTCTCTCTATCTGTGAACCAGTGAAACCAAATGATTGTATTTCTCCAAAATACAAAGGTGAGATAAGCATAAGGTAGACATTTCCATTCCAAAAGGAAGAAATAGGAAATAAGAAGAGGTAAAGCCAAGTCTAAAACCTAGTAACATAAACTCCATGAGATCTTAAGGCACTAGAATAATCTTTTGGGGCTCAATGATCTGTTCTCTAGGCCCATGGGGAGAGTGGTTTAGCCTTCCACCCCACTGGGGCAGTGCCCCACAACTCTGTCAGGTGAGGGTCACAGCCCCGAAGCTTTGAGAAATCTGTCTCTCACATCTTTGGGCAGAGGCAATCTGAACTGTTGAAAGCCTGTTGATGTCCCTCTTCATCCCTTTGAAACTGAAGAGATAGCCCTGATGATCTCTGAGTTACCGTTAGGGTCATTCTTTCTTTGTCTTGAAGAATAGGTCCTACCTTCTGTTGTCATGACTGATTTGGTCTGTGCCTCATATTCACACTAATCTTACCAAATAGTGGTTTGGCCTCATGTTTGATGTTCTCATCCAAACACAATTTCTCATTTTTTTGCAATATAGATAAGAATTTCTAAATCTTTAAATTCTGGTTTCTTTTAGCTCAACAATTCTTTCTTCAATTAATTTCTCTCTTCTCACGTTTTACTGTAAGCAGTCAGGAGAAACCAAGCCACTTCTTCAACACTTTGCCTAGAAATATCCTCAGCTAAATATTCAATTTCATCAGTTACAAGTTTTACCTTCCACAGAATAGTAGGACGTGAACACAACTCAGCCAAGTTCTTTGCCACTTTATAACAAGTGTCATCTTTCCTCCTGTTTCCAATAATATGTTCCTTATTTTCATCTGAAATCTCATCAAAATGGCCTTTACCATCCATATTCCTACCAACATTTCTGTTCATGATTATTTAGGTATTCTCTAAAAAGACAGAGCTTTCTGTACAGCTCTCCTTTGAGTTCTTACCAGAATCACTTTAAAATGTCCCCTCACAACAATATTGATTCTAGCATGCACCTCACAAATCTTCTAGCCTTTACTCATTACCCAGTTTCAAAGCTGCTTCCACATATTTAAGTATTTTTTAGTAACAATACCCCATTCTTTAGTACCAATTTTTGTCTTGGTTTGGGTTGCTACGGCAAAAATATTTTTTTGTCTTCCTGTCATCTTCCCTCCAGAGATCAATAGTAATCATTGTCAGGAAAGGCCCAGAGGTCCTGGATATTTCTTTGTCCTACCACCCTGAGCCTGGCAATGTCTTTCTTTCCTTTCAAGCATAAACTATTTAGTGAGCTAGATTCTATGGAAATAGAGAGGAAACTGGCACAAACAGATTTAAAACCCAATTTCACAAGAGTATTTAGGGGCAAATCTAGTTTTGGAAACCATGTGTTTATCCTTTTCCTACATATTACAATTTGTTGTATAGGAAAATTGTGACAGATGATCCAGGGCACAGAGAATACAAATGAAGTTCAGGAGAGAAGTAGAACAGTAGACAATCATTCAATTTTCTAGAAAGCACAGATGTGTTAAACAATTTCATTGTCACAGTCACTTTATAGAATAAAAGTAAAACTGAATCAGGTGCTTAACATGTGCCAGGCACTGTGTTAAGTGCTTTACCTGGATTATATCTTTCACTTCTCTAATTCTACTGAGAGATAGGAACTATAAATTCCCCTACTGTACAAGTAATGAACAGAAACCAAAACTGGACTGTCTATTTGGAATCACCTGGGGAAAGAAGAGAGTTAAAATACTGATATCTGGGTCTTATCCCGAGAATTGCTTATTTAACTGATATGAAAGGGGGTGGAGGAGCTATGCAGCAAGAACTTTAAATTTTCCCAGGTGATTTTAATATGCAGCATGGTTTAAGAATCACAAGGTCACCTATACAGAACCAGATAGGTCAAATATTTGAACCCAGGCAGCTTAACTAGGGCAATCAGGTCTTAAAATCACTATTCTGCCTTTATGTTATGTGTGCTTTGTAGAATTTCATGCTCATGAAAATCAAGAATGTCGGTGAATTTATTTTCATTTTACAAATGAACACAACTGAGATAGAAATAAGTTGAGTAACTTATCAAGCAGCATAGCAAATCAGTAGCAGAGGTTGGAGTCTCATCTAAGACTTTTCAGTGTCAATGTTCACCAAAAGTTGTCCTTTGTTATTCATCTGTGAATATGGGAGTATAATATATCTAAACTAGAATATTCATTGTGCACAGTAGAGAGGTAAGAAACAACAGAGGACTAAGAACTTGTACATGCTCAGAAGCTGGTATTTTTATCTCATTCAGAAAGAAGTAAGTTCCTGTTGTGCAATATATTTTCTCAGACTCACACAGAGTGGTACATAATAGTGATATAGAATTTAAAGAATACTCTATATATGAAACATCAGGTTTCTATAGACTTGCCTGATAATCTGGATATCGTTCACATTTTTTGAGTAAATAAGAAACTCACAAATAAATTTTGTGTGACAACTATAAGGTAGGGGATTGTCTGCACCATATAAACACCAGATGTTGATATTATAAATGCAAATTTGTGTGTATGTATATAGAGAAATGTGCTTCAAAAATGTAAATATAAGCTGAATTCATCTATTTAGAAATATCAGATGAATATATCCATTTTCTTTATCTTCAGAGGCCAACAAAATTAAATCTTTTAAATCTGCAATGTAGCATTAAAAATTGTTTCTTTGAATTACATTTCCCTATTATAAGCAGCTAGCATATGGTGCCTTGTTTAGTGAAGTGATAAAGAATTATAGTAGAAAGCAACCACTTGATTCAATTAGTCATCAATCATTTAAAACACATCAAGCTTTGTTTCCACTGCCAGGGCCTTTATAATAACTAAATAAACCACTGATATTCCCTGTTCCTGCTTACAAAATGAAGGTGATTCTTGATCTTTTCTTTTCAATGCATGCTATTTCCCCTTCCAGAAAGCCTTCTGAAGTCATCTCATTCTACTCAAATTTTCCAGAAAACATCTTTTACTATTGTGCTTGTTATGCCCCATTCCATGTCCTATATGTATCTTTTCTTCCTTTGCATGAAGAACTGACTCGCTTAAACAGCAGGTCTCCCAGAAGCTGCCAGGGTGAGACAAAGAACTACCAAGGGCAATTGTCTTGATTCCTAAAAGGGCCATCTAGATAGTGCAAAATAAGTACCCAACAGATACCAGTAATCTTTGGATTTGTTTTAGAAATTGAAAGAAGAGGTCAGATGATAGAATTGGGTAGCAGGGAATTGAGAACAGAGAATTGTGACAATCACTCCCAAAGGCTGCCATGTGAATTTTTACCTTCAAGTTCCCTGCATTCCTTTAGCACAGCAGATTGTGGCTTTGTCATCTTGCTTTCTAGAGGCCACCTTGTGTTCTTTCCATAAATGCATGAATACCTGTTCTATGCTAAGCACTTACGTCAGCAAGCACTGGGGATATTAAAGGAGTAAATCTTAGATGCTCCTAGTCTGGCAATAGGTATGAATACATAAAGAAGGTTATTAGAACATAATCAAGCCAAAATTATTGTTTTTTAAATATTTTACTTTAAAATAGATAATATATTTATATGTTAAAAAACTACAAAAAAGATAAATAAAACAAAAATTTTCTCTTCTACCTTTTCTCCCAGTTATTCAGTTCCCCTCTTCAGAGACAATCAGTGTTAGTAGTTCTTGTATTTTCTTCTAGTGGTAGTTCATGAGTATATGAACTAGTACACATGCATACATATATACATACATGTGTATATAGATTTTTTAAAAATTTTTACACAGGCATTGCGAAAACCAAAACAAGGCTTTTCAGCTTGCTTTTTCACTTAATTCTAATATTTTGTATATCTCTTGATCCGTACATAAAGAACTTTATTATTTTTTTAATTTAACCATAAAATTTTAATTTTAATTTTATGGTATATCCATCATAAGCATATACCATATACCATAATTTATATAATTGAATTTCAACTGAAGAATATTTTGGTTGTTCTCAGTCCTTTGCCATTACACAAATGTTACCTTACATATACATCATGTGTGTATGCATACATGTATGTATGAATTCTTCTTATCTGAACTGCCCCACAAAGTGTAAGAATGTCTATTTCCTCACTCTCTTACCAAACTTTTGATTTTGACCAATCCTATATGGGGGGAAAAATTCCAGTATCTCAATTTAATTTTCATTTCTTTCATTATGAGTGAACTTAGGTCTCTTTTCACATTTAAGAACTATTTGTATTTCCTTTTCTATGAGTTTTCTGGATATTTTTATAGCCAATTTTTCTATTGCATTGTTGTTTCTTGTTAATTTATAGGAGCACTATAACTCAAGGAAAGTAAACTTACCTGAAGCGAGTTGGATATGTTTTTACCCTCAGTTAAAATTTTGTCTTTTGAATTTGCTTTGTTTCTGGGGGCTTGATAAAACTAAATTTATCAATTTCAAAATGGGTAAGAACTTTCAAATTGTGACACAAAAAGTTTAGCCTTAGCTAAACTTTTGAAAGTATATCTGGCTTTTCAGTTAGAGGAGAGAAGGAAAATTATAGTTTGTTTTCTATTTGTTTCATTTCTACATTCACATTACATATAATACATGGACATATGCTGATACTAAGTAGGCAACTTTAAGAAGCAGTCAGCTAATACCTGTTGTTCCAGTTATTTAAGGCTGTATAACAAATTACTCCAAAACTCAGTGCATAAAACAACCATTTATTACGTTCATGGATTCTCTGAGTCAGAAATACTGACAAGACACAGCAGGAGTAGATTGTCTCTGCTCTACAATGTCTGAAGCCTGCTGTGGTCTCAAAGCTGGAACTTGAAATTGTATTACAAAGGCTCAAACACTGCTGCTGGCAGCAGGCAGAGACATTAGCTGGAGCTACTGACCCAAGCGCCTTTATATGGTACCCTCATGTTGCCCGGAGTTCCTCACAATATGAGGGCTGGGTCCCAGAGGTGAGTGTCACAAAAAAAGAGAAAGCCAGACTAAAGTTGTATCATGATACACAACATCACTTCTGCTGTGCTCTGTTGGTCAGAGAAGTCACAGACAGTCCAGGTTCAAAGAGACAGAAAACATACTCTAACTCTTGATGTGGAGTGGCAAGGTTCTGAAAGAGCACATGTGACTGGAAATAATTGCTTTGACCTTTTTTAAAAACACAATCTGTCATCCCTGTTCAGGGATCTGTCCTGTAAATCTTCAGTTCAAAGACAGTCTCTGTCTACAGACAGGACTCACCTGTTGGACTCGTTGGATTAGAGGATTATGTCTGGCTTTCCTGTAGCAACATTTAAAGGATTATCCTTGCTTCAGTCCATAGGGAGGTTCTTGAGCCACTTCTAGTGAGTGAGTCTGGTTAATGAAGTTGCTTCATCAACCACCTCAGAGTAATAGTAGAAAAAAGAAACGTTCAATACTTACTTATCTAGGAACATTTCTTTTCTCCCCGCCCCCCTTCTGCTGGTGATTTTTATAGTCTTTATTCCTTTTGTCAAATAATGGGGAAGACAAGATGGAAAAAAAACTATCAACCCAATTGATTATGCATTAATCATTCTGGCAAGGTCAGTGCTCAGAAGAAAAAAAATTGTTGTTTACCAAAGGTGGAGTATGTGGATTATCTGAGTGGCTTTCAATTATCCATAGTTGTTTTCCTTTGCCCTGATTAGCATCATTGACTAATCCAATATTTAAAAAGAATTTCCTATAAAGAACATATACAGAACATACCCTGCTCAGTTAAATAGTCAATAAGTACAGCATTTCTTTTGGCTGAAATCCACAGAGATGTTTTAATTAAAAAACGTACAAAAATTATCGATTTATCACTATGGCATTTCACTCAACAGAGCTAAATAGCACATTAAATATAAAATCACACATGTCTTAAATAAGTAGCTAAGGTATAAGGTCTACTTGGTTTTTGTACCAGATCAGGATACAGAGTGAAAACAATTTTACAGGGTGAGACAAAGAACTACCAAGGGCAATTGTCTTGATTCCAAAAAAGTAGGCCATCTAGATAGTGTAAAAGTAGTACCCAATAGATACTAATCTGTGGATTTGTTTTAGAAATTGAAAGAGGAGGTCAGATGATAGAATTGGGTAGCAGGGAATTGAGAACAGAGAATTGTGACAATCATTCTGGGCAATGTAATGCAGCAGGCATCAAAATAACTGAACCATGAAGAAGAGTCCTCATGTCTCAAAGGGTTTCATGTCTCAGCAACTTTTAGCCTGGTGAACATTGGTCTCAATAAAAAATTCTGGGTGTATTCTGTTACTTAGTAAAAGTAGAATATTTATATTAGTAGGAGCAATTAGCTTAAAATAGCAAGCACCTAGGAAAAAGATTCTGCTAATTGAGGAAGTGGGTAGTTGAGGTCACAGGGTGAAT
>NW_011888860.1:3371637-3376986 GCF_000151845.1 Pteropus vampyrus | reverse complement strand
TATTTCACATGTTATTTGAGCAGTATACAGTGCTTTGGTGGGCCCAACATCATTCTAGTCTTCATATGACTAGTCTTCATTTTATTGAGCAGAGCCATATGTAAAATAATACTGGTAGCAGACATCTATTGAGGATTTACTACACACCAGTCAGTGTTTAAGATTTTTAGAAGTAATATATTTAAATATCTCATTTTTATATGTAATATCTCATATATATGTAAAATATTACAGAGTGACATCAGAAGCATGGCAGTGTGAGGGTTCTCCCTGTGAGGGTACTCCCTGTGAAGTTTCTCCCCAATATCCACCCTTGAAATTACAAGCTGAAGACCTACATTACAACAAATAACACATAGCGTGCACACAAGCATGTCTGAAAGACATGTGCATCAGAGAATCTGAAGGTGGGAGACTCACACAAGAAAGTGAGGTAGAAAGAGAGAAACAGAGGCACTGTAGAACACAGCCAGGAGCTCCTGCAGGATGAGGGGGAGGTGAGAATTACATGGCAGGTTTTTAACTCTTTGAAAACCTGAACAGTCCAGCCTGAATGATCAGCATATTCCATGCAGCAGAGATCAGTGATCAGGGCAGAGAGCAGGGAAGAGATGGAATGCAGAATGGTGATAGCTGTGTCTTACCAACAGCCATTGCCAGGCAGAAAGCTGAATCACAGAGCCTGGCCTCTTTCCCACCCCATTCCAGAGTGTGCCCTCTTCTATCCCACCTGCACCCTCCCAGAGCTAGCACTGGCACTCAGGAGAATCTGCAGCAACCAGAACTGAAACATGCACTGCAGCTAGCTGGTCCTAGTGATAGAGGCAGAGATATAGAAACAAAGCAGCTGAGGGTTGAGGGCCAGCGTTATCAGGAAGAAAACAATCACACACAACGCTGGCCTCTACCAACCCACCACATCCTTATCTAGTCAGTCCTATTCAGAAAGAAGCAGTGGAACATTGCATCTGACAGTTGGGACAGTACCAAGACTTCAGAGACTTTTCAGAGGCTCAGACCCCCATCGCCCTTCACATGGTGAAGCACTGAGATGGAGGTGACCTGGTCACAAAAGAGACACACAGCTCCTCAGAGAATAAAGGGCATTTTTAATCTCAAAGCAGAGATCCAGGAGGCTTGGGCAGTGCAGGAGATTTGGGCACCACTTACTAGAAATCAAAATAAAAATCTCTTCTTATGAACATGCTAAAGAGAGATCACTATATAATATTTAAAAAATAAATAAATAAAGCAAGGTACACTACCATTAATGCCAAAGCAGAGAAATAGTCTATCAAATACCATGAACAACTAAAGTGACAAGACAGCTCAGAAAGAAAATTAAAAACCTCTTGAAAATAAACTTTAAAATGTAGAAATATGTGACTTAAAAGACAGAGAATTCAAGATTGCATTTCTGAAAATAACTAACAAGATGCAAGAAAATTCTGATCCGCAGTTCAAAGAACTTAGAAACAAAATCAACAAACAACAGGAATACTTTAGCAAAGAAAATCAAATAGAACTTCTGGTGATGTAGAAATCATTAAAAGAGATGAAGAATGAAATAGCAAGTTTAGGAAACAGAGCTGACCAGATGGAGGAAAGAATTAGTGACATCGAAGACAGAATTCTGGAAATGATGCAGATGGAAAAAGAGAGAGACTTGAGAGTGAAAAAAAGGAAAGAACTCTACAAGAACCATCTGACACCATCAGAAAAAGCAATAGAAGAATAATGGGTATACCCAAAGGAGAAGAGAGGGAGAAGGGAAGAGAGAGCACATTCAAACAAATAATTGACAAGTATTTCCCAAACCTATGAATAAAACTGGATCCTCAAATCCAAGAAGCAAATAGAACATCTAATTATCTCAACCCCAAACCCAAAAAGGCCTTCTCCATACATTATTTTAAAATAGTAAAAAATTAATGAGAAAGAAAGAATTCTCAAGGCAGCCTGGAAAAGAAGGCAGTAACTTATAAAGGAAAACCCATTAGGTTAACATAGTTTAGTATACACAAATCAATTAATGTGATACACTGCATAAACAAAATAAAGAATAAAATACATATCATCATATCAATAGATGCAGAAAAAGCATTTGACAAGATACAGCATCCATTTATGATTAAAATACTTAATAAAATGGGTACAGAGGGAAAATATCTCAACATTATAAAGGCCATATATGACACACCCTCAACCAACATCATACTTAATGATGAAAAACAAAAACCTTCTCTCTAAGATCGGAAACAAGACAAAGCTGTTCACTATTGCCACTGTGATTCAGTATAGTGATAGAAGTCCTAGCTAGAACAATCAGGCAAGAGAAAGAAATAAAAGGCATCCAAATAGGGAATGAAGAAAAATTGTCACGTTTTGCAGATGACATAATTCTCTATATAGAAAATTCTAGAGACTCCACTAAAAAAAAAATATTAAAAATAATAAACAAATACAATAAAGTTTCAGGATATAGAATCAGTGTGCAAAAATCAATAGTGTTTCTATACTTTAACAATGAAATTTCAGAAAAAGAAATGAAAAAAAATTTGCAACTGCAACAAAAAGAATAAAATACCTAGGGTAAACCAAATGAAGCATGTGAAGAACCTATACACTGAAAACTAATATACATTATTAAAAGAAATTAAAAGAGACACAGGAAAATGAAAAGACAGTCCATGTTCATGGATTAGAAGAATCAACATAGTTAAAATTACCTTATTACCTAAAGCATTATACACATTTAATGCAATCTCCATCAAAATTCCGATGACATTTTTTAAAGACAGAACAAAAACTCATAGGATTTGTAAGGAATCACAAGACTCTGAATAGCCATTCCTGAGAAAAAAGAGCAAGGCTGAAGGTATCAATCTGCCTGACATCAAATTATACTACGAAGCAAAAATAATCAAAATTGAATGATATTGGCAGAAAAACAAACATACACACCAACAGAACAAAATTGAAAGCCCAGAAATAAACTCCCATATATATGGGCAAATAATTTTCGACAAGGAGTCAAAACATACAATGGAGAAAGAAAAGCTCCTTTAATAAATGATACTGGGTAAATTGGAAAGCCACACACAAAAGAATGAAACTAGACTTTTATCTATCACCATACATCAAAAATAACTCAAAATGAATCAAAGACCTGAATATGCAACCTGAAGCAATACGTTGCATAGAAGAAAACATAGGTACTAAACTCATGGACCTTTGATTTAGAGATGATTTTATGATTTTGACCTTAAAAGCAAGGAAAGTAAGATAAAAATAAATGAGTGAAACTATATTAAACTAAAAGCTTCTGTACAGCAAAATTTTTACTACTCTGCCCAATTCTGCTTCTTTACCCATTTTCAGAAGAACTGAGCTCTACAAAACATCTTGTATCCCAAACACTAACTTAATATCTTCTTCCAGAGAACCCAAGCTGTAACAACTCCTTTAATGCATAAGGAAAAAAAGCAAGGCTTCATCAAATCTAGCATATTGGAGGTGGTATTGTAAAAATGTGGCAATGAAAACACTGTATTGGAAAGGGAAATTAAGGGGCCTGGACACAAGATCAGTCTTTATTACTAACTTACTTTGTCACTTCTCACAAATCACTGAAGATCTGGGTGATTGGCTCATTCAATTGTTGTTAGGAGACTGGCTGATGATCTCGCCTCCCCTTCCAGACCCCCAAACTATAAGCTAAATCAGTAGTTACCGCATATCTTTCTATGGGCTCAGGCCAGTCCATTATAAAGTTTTCACCAACCTGTGGAAAAAACGAGAAACATAGGGTAAAGCAAAAGTTTTTCAAAGAGTTAAATTTATTCAATTTGTTTTCTTTTGTTTTGAATCAATTTCTTTCTTTCTCCTTTTTAATTATTTTATTTATTTATTTTTTGCTTTGTTAAAATACCCTTTCTTCAGAAATGGTGAGGTCAGTGGATAATAGGTACTTTAGAGGGTGGGTGTTTTGTTTTTAATGTTTTACAAGCAAAATCAAAGTTGGCAGCAGTTACCAAGGCTATCCCAGCATTATTATTTTAAAATTCTTCTGAATGGCAAAACTCATGGTCTCAACTTTTCACTTCAATAATATTAATGTAATTGATACTGATTGACATTGATTGATTTAATTAACACTGATTCACATAAATGAATTAGGGAGAATATAGCAGGCATGAATTCATGTTATTCAAGCTATGTTTTATGTAAACTTACATATAGTTCCAGCAAGTTTTTGAATTCTAGAGAGGGTGATACGTCAATATGTATTCCCATTAATAAACATCTCTGAAAATTTTCTGACTTTTTTTTCAAAAATCTAGCTTTATTCACTTTAAGAAAAAAAAAAAATCTTAGAATAAGAGGTCTCAAAATTTCCATTTCTCAGCTCTCAATTGACCTCTCTGAAATTACTAAGAACAAAGAGAAAGGATGCTTTTCTCAGTCCTCCTCATTTATCTCAAAAATGCCTTGTTAGCAGCAACAATGTGTCCCCAAATCTAATACCCTCTTTCTTCTTAATAAGCTACTTAATATAGTGTAGCAAAAAGATCAGTGGACTGAGAGTCAAGATAAATAAAAGTGTCAAGTAACATTGTGAATAATGAGATAATATTTTAATAACTAAGCACATTTTATAATGTAAATCAATCCTCAGATGATAAATATCCTCCTACCTCAGTGACTAGAAATATCACTCCTTCCTTTCTCTGTCAACTGCTGACCTTCTCCTGCCCACTCTCTCTTATTCTCAAAAGCAAGTCTTCCTTCCCTATCTTTTTCTTCTTAGCTTTCTATACTTTCCTCAGGCGTGCATCTTGTCTCTCTTTCGAGGCTCTTTTCTCTCTGGGATTCAGTTGTTAGCACTTTGCTTTTCCTCAGGAACAGCATCGCTGTCTGCAGAGTGCTCTGCTGCTGCTCTCCACATTTCCCTTGCCTTTCTACTGCATATTCCTCAGGTGTGATTTCCCCTGCTTTCACATCCCACAATCTTTTTGTTTGCTTGTTTGTTTGTTTTATTTTGTTTTGTTTTGTTTCCTGCTTTATACAAATGTAATAGACAATTAGTTGCTCGTATTTACATTGTACAATTCGATGAGTATTTTTTCTATTACAGTTGGCATATAATAACATATTAGTTTCAGTTGCACAGCATACTGATTAGAGATCTATGTAACTCACAAAGCGATCTAGTACCCCACTTAACCCCTACATATTTATCACAACATTATTAACTATTTTCTTTATGCTACACTTTATATGTCCATGTCTATTTTGTAACTATCCATTCGTATTTCTTAATCCCTTTGCCTTTTTTCTCCATCACCC
>NW_011888860.1:3351641-3370587 GCF_000151845.1 Pteropus vampyrus | reverse complement strand
TCTACATATTTTTACTTCACAAATGTAAGTCAATAAGATTTCTGACATCTTTAATATTTATTAATCACTGCTTTTGTTAGTGTTTATGTCAAGTCCACCTCCAAAAATATTTTAAAAGTTATTAAATAAAATAATGAGAAAAAATTAAAAACCATTATGATACCAGAAAGATTTAGGAGAGATATGAAAAAATCCTGGTATGGGAATTGTTGTGCTTCAAATTTGACTCTGAATATATTAGAATCATAATTGACACATACGATAAAGAGACATACTAAAGAAATATAAATATAAAAAAATTGTTGTTATCTTCTAGGAGCTTATACTAATGAGGAAAAAATTTTAAAGAAATGGTAAAATCAAAAGCAAAGGTAAGAGCTTATTTCTGGAAAGGGACAAACTCAAGAGACAGATGATTGGTAAAGTTACAGACACATTTTAAAGGTGAGAAGAGACTAGAGATATTGCATTTCAAAGTACTTTATCTTCTTACTAACATAGTAAATAAAGTTATCTGCTGCTTTGTAAGTAGGCTTATTGTTTCAAGGTCAGTAGAAAAAGTTTGCCATGACCATTGAGAACAAATAGGAAATAGTTTTTTATTATACCTGTCACTAACAGTAGTCTATCAATAAATAAAAAGTAAAGACAGCTGACTTTTTTCTCAAGATATTGCAAGAACATGCTCTGATGATCTTCTTTTAGGTCAAAGAATATTTGGTAGGCCAAGCAATTTCTATTAGTAATTCTGTATAGATAGTTTTGTTTATTAAATATACATTAGAGGAAATGATTTCTCTCCCTTTAGAATCTAGACTTACGGCAATGTAGACTGATTCCTTTAAATATATGGAAACTAGCTATGTTTATTTTATGAGTTAGAAAGTCTCAAAACTCTCAAAGCCTATATCCAATTTGTATCTCTAAAATGACTTTTTATAAACCAGAATAAATATATAATCTGTTTTCTGTACACTATAGGCTATTTATCCAGATCAAACAAAGATATTTGAACATGTTAATTTTAGTGTAGTTTTTAAATACATAGCTGGGCTATGCACATAGAGCATGCTATTGATACCATACTTCATTTTAATCCCCCAGTTCACGTTCTCTTTTCAAACCTGTTTTTGAGGAGTATTCCTATTAGCAATCAGAATCATATTCTGATTCTTATTTTGATATCATTTCTCCATAGAACTAAAAGTGAAGAGTCTGAAGATTATCCTATGGCTTGGAAGTCGTTCCTGGGGTTGAAGGACCAGGGCTCAGAACTCCACTACGTTTGATCTACATAGAAATGAAGTTGTAATGAATGGGAGAGGTATACACATTCTATCCAGATCATTTTAATTGGATCATAATTGTTTGGTAGATTTTTGTTGTTGTTATTGTTTATAGAACATTTAATTAAAGACAAAAATTTAAATTAGCCAAAATGTCTATCAAACTAAAAATAGTTAAATATTATGAAACAGCATAGTCATACAATTGCTAAAATATGGAAGGTCTATATGTACTGAAATGGAACCTGAGTTGCAAAACAAAACAGTAAAATCTTTTTTTTACAAAGCAACACAAGTTCAGTGTATGCATATGTGTTTATAAGGGGAACAAAAATATTTTGTAGGGTCTACAACAAACAAACTTAACAGTGATTACTTCTGAGAAACAATCAGTTTTCATGATATAGATAATATGTTTATTATATTTTTATTACATAGATATCTACATTGTTTTAATTTTGCATAAATAATTAATTAGATTTCTTATTAAACATAGTCAATACAAATTTTTAATAGAAAGAAAATTTACTGAAGACAAGTATAATCTATTTCATACATTGGTGATTTTCATGTGAAAAGTGTTTATTTTGTTATAATTATTGACTAAATTATAATTCTCTTCTCCTGTCATGTTCAAATATAAAATGTATCATTCTTTTCCATCTGCTTTTGTTTTTGCTGCAACTTCAAACTTTCCACTTTATAAGTATTTAACCTGGTTGGAAAGTATCTCAGTCTTGCAATTCAAAGGTGCTGCTGACAAGAAGCAGCAGCAGCAGCATCTGATAGTTTGCTCTACTGAAGCAGAATCTACATTTTAAAAAGATTCCCAGTAGACTCCATTAAATATTAAGAAGCACTGTTCCAGAGGACTCACCTTCAGTCTGTGATTCCATAATAAGTGTCTTATTTTTATTCAGATCATATTTTTATGGAAAACCTGGAATGATGGAGCCAGAGAAGACTAATAGAGATTAGGAAGGCTGAAACCTTTGATTCATCTCCATTCTTCTAAGGTTCATGGCTCAAATAATTTTCTTTGTTTGAAATCACCTCAGGACAAGTGAGAACAAGGAAGATCACAAATTCAAGTATATAACTCTACTCATAGTCAGATAGAAAACAGTATGATCTCTTACAGTTTTTGACACTGAATTTAAAATGGCTATTAAAAGATATGCCACACTTAAAATGTGTAGTTTGTATAAACATTTATTTATTCACATTTAAATGAAAGGTCAGAAAGTAAAAGTCAGGTGGAAATAAAATGTGGTCAGAGTGAAATAAATAGTGCTGGGCTATAAAATGGAGGAAACAGAGAATACACATACCAAAGTGCTATTTTCTGAGTTTATCAGAAGTATAAAATGCTTTGGAATAAAATTTAAAAAATCACTTTAGCAATAGTGATTGACATTGTCATTTTATTCATTTATTCTTTTTCTACTGATTTATCCCTACTATATAAAAAATATAAAGTGACATTGCCTGTCAACTTATACAATTTTGGAATAAATGAACAAATAATGCAAGCCTCTTCTGAGTACAGAAACTTTCATTTCTTGTAATATTACAGCTTATATACTCTAAAAACTCTTTTCCACAGAATAAATAGTAATGCTGGGTAAAATATAACATATTAAACTTAAAATCTGTATTAGCAAAATTTAAATGAAATCTTCAGGGTCCTAAAGCAAAGACATCACTGAAAACTAGAGTGATAAGCACAGGAACAGATACTCAGCAGCCTTGGGGAAACTATTGCTATCAATAATCTGGATTCATACATTTTAATGTTCAAAAGAAGGTAGGTGACAACCTGTATAAAATGAAAACTTAGAACTGATATCTCACACAAAGTCAGGACATTTAAAAGACTACATCCTCAGTAAAAGGATCAACTTAAAAGCTACATACACCAGCACAAGGAGAAAATTATGAAGTTGGTAACTAATAGCTGAGCTCTGGGTGGTAAAATTAGTCTCCTGTAAGAATTTGCAAATATTAGGCCAAAGTCACATGTTAACAGAGCTGAATTTCAAACACATGTTTTCTGAGAGGCCAGAAATTAAAATAAAGTGTTCTAGAGCTAATGATATCCCATGATTTTTGGCCATTCAAATCTTCTCTTGATAAATTATCTCTCAATACAGGCTACACAAGAGTCCCACAAATAAAGCACTCTGATAATATGAGAGTCAGCAGGCAAAAACAGAAACATCAGATGATACAACTATTAACTATAAATAATAAAATAAGTATGTTTAAAATGATGAAAAACATAAATAAAAAACAAGGAAAAGCATTAAGTTACAATAAAAAAGGAATAGTAGGTAAGAAAAAGAACCAAATAGAATATCTAAAAATGAAAAACATATAATTACTGAAAGATAAAAAAGAAACTTCATTGGATAAATTAATCAGCCCATGAGAGAATTATTGACCTCTAAGAGATTATCTAGAATGTACTTCCAAAAAATAAAATGAAAGAAAATATGAAAGAAGGACTTCCAGTCAGGATGACACAGTAGATAAACACTGTGCTGGCTTCTTCTCATGACCACATCAAAATTACAACTAAACTATAGAACAGAATCACCTAAAGTCTAGTTAAAAATAAGTCCTACAACTAAGGATATAGAGAAGCCACCTCGAGACTGGTGTAAGGCGAGGGGGACACAGAATAGGTTGTTCCACACTCGCATGTGGTGGTTAAAAATCAAGAGAGATATCTAGACTGTAGAAGTCCACTTGGAAGAGTGAAGGGGTTCCAGGCCTACGCGGGGTCCCAAGCACAGGGTTCTGGTGCTGGGAAGAAAAGTTTACACAACTTCTGGCTGTAAAAACCAGTGGAGATTGTAGCTGAATGAAGCATAGAGTGGTTGGAGTTCCAGGAATTCTTAAAGGGCCCGTGCATGGGCTTACTCGCTGACACACTCACCACTCTGAGCTCTAGCACTGGCGCAGCAGCTTGAAAGGCATCAGGGACATATGCGGAAGAATTGAATTGTCTGGCTTCAGGGAGACGACTGGAGGGTTAGATTTCTCCTTGATAGAACTGCTGCCAGAAAACATTGTTTTTCTTTTTGTTGAGCCCTCCCCATTCTCAGTGTGCAGATGTAGGTGGCCGCCATATCTGAGTCTCCATCAACTTGACTAACTGGTTGCCCTGCCCTGGTGATTCCCTAAGACACTGCCCCACTCAAATCATTGTGGGACAACCCAAGCCATTTCCAATGGCTTTTCAATGCAAATGGCCTGTCTTGGTTCATGTTGCAGACTTTCCTAAAATATCTCAAAGCTTCACAAAACCCAAACTAGCAGAATCTGGACTTGGTGTTCCCCGTACCTCTTGCTGAGCATCCCAAACTCAGCACTAGAGACAGCCGGCCTCGGTTTGAGGCTTGGCCTCTAGCACCTCCAAACCCAGAGCAGATTGAGGTCGTATGCAAACTAATTGGTGATTCAAGCCACATGGACCCAATTCTTCGCATGTGGCTGAACTTGGCTGGTCAAGGGGAGGGTGGCATCTCAAGAGGCCCAGGGCCGGCATACTTTGAACAGAGCCAGAGCACCAAGTGGGTGACATTCAAGGATGACACACCCAAAGGACAGACTGGGCAGGCACCAGAGCCCTACTAAAGTGAATCCTACTCCATACGGTCAGCCTTACACTATAGTCATAACCAGTCCCCAAAACCAATCAGCTCAAGTGTCAATCCCTCCTATCGACACGCAAATGGCAATCAAGGCCCAACTAAAACAGAAAAGCACACACAGCCCATACAAAGAACACACCTGGAGCACTTGGCTCAGGAACTAAGGAAACTGTGCCCCTTGACCCATAAGACACCTACTACAAAAGGCCACACTACTAAGACTGAGAAACTTAACAGCCCTATCTAATACATAGAAAGAAACACAAGTAGATAGCCAAATTGGGATGACAAAGAAACATGTCCTAAATAAAACAAAACAAATCTCTAGAAAAAGAACTAAACAAAATGGAGACAAGCAATCTACAAGATGCAGAGATCAAAACAATGGTTATAAGGGTGCTGGATGAACTTAGGGGAAGAGTAGAGGAACTCAGTGAGAACTTTAACAAAGAGATAGAAAACATAAAAAAGAACTGGCCAGAAATGAAAAATACCTTAGGAGTAAGCGACAATAGATTAGATGAAACAGAGGACCAAATCAGCAATTTAGAAGATAAGGTAGCAGAAAACACCCAATCAGAACAGCAACAACAAAACAAGAATCCAAAAAAATAAAGATAGTTTAAGGGGTCTCTGGGATAACATCAAGCATACTAACATTTGCCTCATAGGGGTACCAGAAGGAGAAGAGATAGAGCAAGGAATTGAAAACTTATTTCAAGAAATAATGACAGAAAACTTCCTTAATGTGGCAAAGGAAGTAAACATACAAGCCCAGGAAACTCAAAGAGTACCTAACAAAGAGGCTCACATCAAGACACATCATTATTAAAATGCCAAAGGTTAAAGATAAAGAGACAATCTTAAAAGCAGCAAGAGAAAAGCAATTAGTTACCTACAGGGGACCTCCCATAAGACTGTCAGCTAATTTTTCAACAGAAACTTAGCAGACCAGAAGGGATTGACACTAAACCTTCAAAGTGTTGAAAAGCAAGGACCTACAACCAAGATTACCCTACCTAGCAAAAGTATCATTTAGAATTGAAGGACAAGTAAAGAGCTTCCCAGACAAGAAAAAGCTAAAAGAGTTCATCAACACCAAATCGGTATTACGAGAAATATGGGAGGAGGAAGAGGAGGAGAAGGAGGAGAAGAAAATCTGAACATCATGGCAGTAACTACATATCAACAATTACCTTAAATATACATAGATTAAATGCTCCAATCAAAAGATATGAAGTGACTGAATGAATAAAAAACAAGACCTTTACAATCCTGCCTATAAGAAACCCACTTCAGACTGACAGACACACACAGACTGAAAGTAAAGAAAGGGAAAAAGATATTTCACGAAAACAGAAATGGAAAAAAAATAAAAGCTGAGGTAACAATACTTGTACTAGAAAAAAATAAACTTTAAAATAAAGGCTATAACAAGAAACAAAAAACTCTGTAATCTCACTTCTAGATATCTTTCCAAAGAAACCAAAACACTCCTTTGAAGGGACATGAGAATCCATCAGTTCATTGCAGCATTATTTACTAAAGCCAAGATACAGAGGCAACCTATGTGTTCATCAGAGGATGAATTGATAAAGAAGAGGCAGTACATATATAAAATAGAATATTACTCAGTCATAAAAAAGAATGAAATCTTGCCATCTGCAATAACACGGATGGACCTAGAGGATATTGTTCTGAGTGGAGTAAGCCAGACAGAAAGACAAATGCCATAGAATTTAATTTACATGTGAAATTTAAGGAACAAAATAAACAAAACAGAAAAACTCATAGATACAGAGAATATTTTCTTGGTTTCCAGATGGAAGGGGGTCCATAGGTGAGTAGAAAAGGGGGAGGGATTAAGAAGTACAATTAGTAGTTACAAAAGTTATGAGGATGTAATGTATAACATAAGAAATATAGTCAATAACATTATAATAACTATGTGTGGTGTCAGATGGGTACTACATTTATGGGGTGATCACTTCATAAGTTATATAAATGTTTAATCACTAGGTTGCACACCTGAAATTGATATAATATTTTATGCCAACAGTAATGGAAAATAAAATTATTTTTAAAAAGAAAATATGAAAGAATTGAGTCTAACAAATCAAATAGGTATTACAGCAGATGAGAACATAGAGAATGGAGAAAAGACAATATTCTTAGAAACAATGCATGAGAAATTTCTAGAATTGATGAAAAACATATTTTTCTTATTCTAGACTCTCAAAGAGGATATAAATAAAAATAAATAGATACCTATATATACCCATTGCAGTGTAACCATCGAATTTATAATTATGGGAAAAAATGTAAAGCCAAAAATTCAGATTATTAAAAAAAGACAATAATGAAATAGTAGACCTTTTATTAAAATAATATCTGTAGAGAGTTGAGAGAATAGAACTTCAATCTATTATTTATACTTAACTTAAATATTACTTAAGAATGAGGATAAAACAAATTCAGGTAATCAACTATTGAGTTTACCACTAACTGCTTCCTATTTTATTTCCTGTTTACAAAGTAAGGGCTATGGATTTTGGAAAGAATAAACATGAACCTAGAAGAAAGAAGTTAATTGCAGGAATCATTGTAAAACAGACAATATGTAAACAATAATGATTATATAAATAATAATAGTAATATCTAATTTGGAGAATTTAAGTACCAGGTAGAATTAAGTTACTAGACAACTATAGTACATGACACGGAATATAGTAACCAGTGTTATACATTCTACGGTTTTTTTGTATTGTTCTACAGAAGAGTAAAAATGCTGATTATCTTTAAACTGTTTAAGCTTTTAACCATTCTGATCAAATATATGATATTAAAATTTTAGGTAAATCACTTAAACAATAGGAGGATGTATAACAGCCAGATCAGTAGAAGGGAAAAATCAAAATAAAGAAAATTTAAATAATATAAAAGGCATAAGAAAAGAGAGTGGGAGCTATAATGCAAACAAAAAGAGAAATTAGTAAATAATATTATGGGAAAAATAATTATTAATCCTGGAGATATAAATTGGTTGAAGAATAAATTGTAACAAAAACTGTTCAATCATCCGCCCCTACCCCCACATACATATCCCAGACAGAGTTTTGGGTAGAAAGTGGAACCTTATCTAACATTTAATAAAGCTCTGTCTTAGAGTTGTTTGATTGCAAGCTCTATTTGTTGACTCTCAACAACTTAAGGAAAAACACATTTTAACGCAATAATATGGTGTAGCTTACAGATAAAAAATATAAGGCAAGACAGGAACCAGGCTGAGAACAAACATCCAATTTCTTTAGGGCCATATAACCATGATGAATGATTCCCTATTCGTGTTTCACTTCTCTGAGGCTTCAAATGATCAGTCTCATTTGCCTAGAAGGGTGGATAATTTGATTAATAGATGCACTATAAAAACAAGCAGTTGGGCAAAGCAGAGGGGTGAGCAGAGTTTCCCAAACGAAAATCTATTGCCATAACTAAATGAAGGGAAAAAAATCTACACTGGAAAAAAAAATACCAAAGGTAATTTGACTGTATCTGCTGGATATTTTTCCAAATACAGCAGCAATTATTATATAGTATTTAACTCAAGGGTAAAAGATACATTTCCAGAATAGTTTTTACATTCTTTCTCTTTCTCCTTAAGCATTAGGACCATTGATCACAAATCAAATGACTGCTGGCATCAGACAACTCAAGGAAACAAGTAAAATAGTGTTGGAATATGATGATAAATGAAAACTGACATTCAGTATCAGGAATAAAATAGGAACCGGTGATAATAAAGGAAGACTGGAGAGTCCCTGACCCAGCCCAGGAAGCAGTGGTTACTCAGCTCAAGCTGATTATCGCCATGCAGAAATGCCAAATCTTTTACAAGAAAAATCAAGAGACAGGAATTTATGCAAAATAGCCAGTTATTTATCTTGATATCAATATTTAATTGTTGTTGGTAACTGATTCAGTTTTCAAAATACTATATGAACCAACATCAGATAAAGCAATTAAACATAATTGCCAGAACAGTTCTATTATTGGCCACCTATAGATTGTGGCTTGTGGATCGGTGGCCTATGAGTTGTATTGTCTGAGCAAGTTAATGGGAGGAAGTTATGAGAGCCTGTACTTCCAATTTACTCCTCCCATCTTTGGGCTAGTATCTGCTATGCATTATATATAGTATCATTTAGGATAGTTTTGCTGCCTATTATCTGTGCTCTGCCTACTCATCCCCACTTTCCCGCTTACCCCAGATAACCACAGATCTTCATACTGTCTCCTTTTCTAGAATGTCATATAGTTGGAATTATACAGTACGTGCCTTTTCCAGTTTGGCTTCTTTCACATAATAACACACATTCAAGGTTGCTCTCTGTCTTAATAGCTCATTTCTTTTTAGTGATGAATAATATTCAATTGTCTGGATGTACCACAGTTTATTTATTCATTTACCTACTGAAGAATATCTTGGTTGCTTCCAAGTTTTAGCAATTATGAATAAAGCTGCTATAAATACCCAGGTGCAAGAATTAGCATAAACATAAGTTTGCAACTCATTTGGGTAAATACCAAGAAATATGATTGTTGGACCATGTGGTGAAAGTATTTTTAGTTGTATAAGAAACTACCAAACTATCTTCCAAAATGGCTGTATAATTTTGTATTTTCATCAGCAATAAATAAGAGTTCCTGTTGCTGTACCTCCCAAATTTGGTGTTGTCAGTGTTTTGGATTTTTGCCAAATTCCCTAATGACATATGGTGTTCAGCATCTTTTCATATGCTTGTTTGCCATCTATATATCTCCTTTGATAAGATGTCTGTTCAGATATTTTGCCATTTTTGATTGGTTGGTTGTTTTCTTGTTGTTGAGTTTTTAACAGTTCTTTAACCGAAAGTTCATTAACAAAGTTCTTGGATAACTTTGTTTTAGCAGATAATGTCTTGCAAATATTTTTTCCTACTCTGTGTCTTATCGTCTCTCATGTCTTCATCTTCACTTTATTTTGAAGATCTATTTCTATCTGCTGGTCAATATGGTCAGCTATCTAATCCTCACTTTAAAATTTAACATTCTTATCTATTATCTGATATTTTTTAAATATTATGGTATTTCTTTATATTGTCAAAATATTTATCATAATTCTTATAATTTAATTATTACACAATCCATTATATTTTTTTAAATAATGATAACTAATGTGGGTTTTCAGTCTTGGACATGTTTTAAACAAATATTAAAATTACTCTTAAAACTCTCCAAACCATAAAATGAGCAGTTATTCTTGCCCTGAATTTCAACATTTCCAATGCATGCAAAGCTAATAGCTAGCTGGGAAGAAAATATTCAAAATCAAATAAAATCAAAGAGGAACAAGAAGAAAGTAGGGGTATTCCAGAGCCATTTTTTTCACTTGACTCAAAAACAAAAACTATGTTTAAATAGCATTTGAAGACTATCTAAAAAGAATTAGAACTATTGTTATACTGTTAAACTGAAAAAGTCAATGGTTATTTGGAAATTCTGTATAAAATTGTTTATTCCACTCCAGTGGAACACTAGAAAATTTCAAGCTTCATTATCTTTTATGTGAGTATAAATAGGTATGTGAAGACACTTCCACCAACTTTCATTACAGAGGCACACTTGATGAAAGTTTCTGTGCTTTTTCGTCCCTATTATTTTTGTCTTGTACCATTTATTATGACTTTGCCTTCCTTACAACATAAAGATTTACCCAGTACTCCGGGTAGGTTTTTATTCTAAGGCAATAACTATTCAAAATGTCCTTTTAAGTAAGCAGATAGCTGGAACTCTGGCCCAAGCTAAATTTCTAGAAAGAGAAAAAGTAGTCCACTAAGAGCATTAAAAAAAGAAAGACAAATTTGAAAGTCCCAAGGAAAGAAAGGAAAAGAAATGCTGAGTTTGAATTATCAGGTTCAAAGAAATTGGGCAATGGCCACCCAAGACATGTGTTAGGTACCTTGATATTCATGTTTTCAGTGTGATCCCTACTGTTCCTTTGCAGTTTCTTATAATCATGAGTAACTATTTGTGTAAGTATACAGGAGATGTTCACTTTATATAAATGTTCACTTTACATAAAATTTATAAGGGCAGGGACCTTTACTGTCTTTCAATACTCCCAATTCCAAAACTAATACTTAGCATAAAATGGAATTTAAGAAAATACTAAAAATAGATTAGTATGGTGACTGGATTAGGTAGATAGGAGAAAGATGATAGACAGATAGATGATAGATAAATAGATAGATAAATCTATTCTTCGAATTAAATACTTGTAATTTTGCTTCAATGTATTGTTAGTGTCACAGTGACATAAATAAAATAAAATATAAAATAAAAAAAATAAAATAATTACCAGCCATCTGATCAGATAATGCATGAAAGTGAGCACATGTTAGTGTTTTTGCAGAAGCAGACCCTGAGACAAAGACTTGCCTGTAGAAGAAAACACAAATGAGGAAGTTGAACAAGTGAGTTGGGAGAGTGAAGCCAATAAAATGTTCACTAATAAATAGCTTGATTGCTTTGGGAAATCAGTATTGAATCCCAGTTAGGGACCCTCTGAGAAGCCATGTGAGATGTGGCTCATAACTGTCCCACAACAGGGCATGGAGCCTGGGACATTCATTTATCAACTTCAATCCCCTACTGGTTGAGAGTTGAGTGACATTAACTCCCACTCCACCCCCATTTCTAAGTAGCAAATACATGTGGTAGAGCAAGCTCTCTCAGCATATTTCAGGTGGTAGTCCTCACTGGGCCTGGAATTGTGAACCATACTGCAAGTGAACTGGGGGAATTCCAGGGAATAAGACATGAGACCAGCAACATCTATTACAGAGTGCTAGCAGGAACAGATACTATGTTGAAAGATCCCTGTATCTGTAAGAAATGGCGGGGTCGGTATTATTTGTTTCCATAGAAAAGACTAAATACTATCTATAATTGAATGCTAAGCCTGACTCATGTGGCTCCTATGATGCCAAGAATTTTAGGGAACTGTTTCCCCTGGAAGCCAAGCTTAAAAGTATTAGAATGCCACTTAAGAAAGGATTCTTTGGAATTAGAGTAGACATTTGCAGGAGCTAACAGCATTAATTGCTATTTAATTGGAAGACTATAGTGTGAATTCCAACTTGAGCTTAAGCTGTATCACCCTATGATTGAGAAATGTCTGGGAACATCTAGAGAACTAGAAGAATTGGGCCACCTGGGCTCTATTTCTTTAAAGTAGCTCTTTATGCTTCCAGGGTAGAACTCACCCAGGAGAAAGGTGTCAAGATATATAACACTCTGTCCTTAATACAGTTAAATGTCTGTCAAACAGATTATCTGCTGTCCCAGCTTCCATAGGTGCTATCCTAAGCCCTAGTAAAAGAAGTCTACAATAAACGTGTGAAAAAAACTGAAAATAACTGATCCCTTAAATTCCAAAATGGACATTAACTAAATAGCGACAGAAGAAAAAAAAAATAGAAATGCCTAGTTCTGTTCTCTTGGTAATAGTTGCTTCAGATAATGGCATCTTTGGCAGTTACAGGAATCAATATGGGTGAATTTTCGGTGGATTCATAGCTGGATAATCAGATATAAACTTGAATGTCCAAACTGCTTTGCTGCAGTTACTGGAAGCATAAGTTACCTTGCACAAGAATCACTTCTGGAACTAGGACTAATAAAGAAAACGTCATATATCACTGGATAGAATACAGTTTTACTATGGATCATACTCAAGGCAAACTTTATGAAATTATAAAACAATTTAGAAGTATGTTTGAGAAGGATACAATTCAGTTTATGCAATTTAAGGAAACGGAACACAAAAAAAAATTTCTGCATTTCTTGTATGACCTTCAGTTGGTGTGGCCTGGAGAAACCTAAATTGCATTAGAATTTATAAAAGACTTCCTGGAATTTTAAGACAATTTAAGATACAGTAAGGTCAGAGTCAGGAATGACTAGCAAGCACAATCTCATAAGTGCATTGGAAACTTAATTTGAATTTTTAAACAATCAACTAGCCCACAACTTTTTCAAAACACCTATATCAGGCCATAGGGGGAGAGCAGGGTCACACATATTACGATGGGTCATTTTAAGCCTCAAACAACATCAGAATATTTACAGTCCTGGAAATGCCAATTATTTCGTGAACAGTGCATCTAGAGAAAGGTCAGCTTAGTTTTGTTGGTTCTGCTCTCTTCTTTTGTTCAACATTGGCTGTGGGCATTTTGTCATTGTGCCTTTTATTAATATTGTAGTGTTTTGATTATAACATGTAATCATGAAAGGAGTTTTGGTGAATATCTCTATTTTCAGAATAAAGTTTTTAACAAATAAACATTCAGAAAGTTTTAACAAGTAAACATTCATAATATTAGTCTTTAAAAAACACAAAACAGTTCTTGATGGATATAACGAAGAAAACTGCTTTGTGTAGTGAAGTTCTCTTTAAAAAAAAATCAATGTCTTTAATAGATAATCAATCGTGCACTATCTACTGCTTGAAAAAGCATATAGACCATGGATAGGATTTGGAGGAATCTAAAGAATGCTTAAAGAATTAGAAAATAATAACTATATGAAAGGCTTAGAAAAGTGGGATTTCATTTTGGAAAGGAGACAACTATAACAGGAATTATTCTTTCATAATAAAAAGGGCTATTGTGAGCAGGATGATAACCAGTTGTTTTCTCTCTCTATTTGGAGCAAGATGAGAGGAAAGGGGTTGAAGGGAGAGCATAAGGGAGCTAGGCTAGCTGTTAGAAAGGATTTATTGTTAATAAAGGATAGTAACCCTGGAATACATTGCTGGCAGACGTTGTCAAATATATTTATGTATTTGAAGTAAATAATGGACCACACAATTTAAAATTCAAAAAGTTGTCCAGAGGTGTCTCAAAATCCTTATGCTTATCATCAAACAAGTTTAACAAAAAATAATAATATTTCTACCTTCTTATCCTTTTGTCTTAATAGTATGTTATTATTACTTAGTTATTATGAACTGTGTTTTCTTCACATGGAATTGTTTTATTGAATTTAAGTTTGGCTTAATTTTCTAGTTTCTCAATGTAGAAAATTCCTGATAGATAGTAAGTGGGAGATAAATAAGGTTAATGATTTTAAAACATTTTATGGGCAGAATCCTTGCTTTTAACAAAATCTTTGTGATTAGTCAGTATGGATAAGCAGAGCTGTTCTGGTTACCTGTGAGTGAGAGAAAATTAAGGAGCAAAGGGTGGGGCAGAATCCTGTTGATCTTGCCCCTCATACCTGCTCTCAATACCTGCCCTTCCAACAAGCCCCAAGACATCCTGGAGAAACCCCTATGGCTTTTTGAGCATAGTTTAAAAATCACTGACCCAGATAATAATGATAAATTGCACTCTGGTTGTGTTTCATAGCTCACAAAACGATTTAAAGCATATTGTCTGTGTCCTTCCTGCCTCAGCATTCAAATTCTATTTAAGTATATCATTTAAAAGCATCTGGTAATGACTTTTTAAGTGTGATCATAAGTCTATTTATATTGTTTAATGAAAAAAAAAGTTTAATTTAGAATGAATTTTTTCTTTTAGAAAAGTTAGAGGCATTTCTATTTCCATCATCTTTAGAAAATGTGAAACGAAGAGAACTTATATTGAATAAAATACAATAGAAAATTCTACTGTATTAAAGTTTGATATTGAACCAAGGCTGACTTATCCATTGGGCACAGTAGGCACAGTGTTCAGGACCAACAGTTGTTTTCAGGACCAATAAAAATGTTTTATTCTTTTAAAAATCATAACTTAGAAATTCAACTGGCCAAAGAAAGCAGTTTACTATATAATATTAACATGTTATTTCAATTGTCTCTTATTCATCCCATTGATAAAGATAGAATTCCTGACCTAGGATTATATCAGTGGCCAAAACGTGACACCTGACAGTGGAGAGATGGCATCAGCAGCAGTTTTTTGGTTACAGAGACTCCAAGTCTAAGAGAGGAACACAGTGCACAATGCACACAGTCGTGTCACTCAGAACAGAGTGAACAACTGGTGGCTGTGGGAGACTGGCTTTGTAGTAACAAGAGGATGAAATATCCCCTGGTTCCCACTGAAGGCTGTCATTGGCTGATCTGAACAATTTCACATGCCGAGTGGGAACTGATATCCACTACTCAGGGCTAAGCAGCACGTGTGCCTGGTCTCTTTGATAATGAGAATTGTTTGGCTAGCAGACCTTATCTGTGGGAGCAAATAAGTCATTCAAAGCCCTCTGAGTTTCACCAGATGTCAAGACAACAGATAATATTGAACTTTTCGGGTCTTAACACCACATATATTCATCTTTATACCAATACAGTCATAAAATACATTTTAAAATATACTTTTATGAAAAAAAGTACAATAAATTAAAATAAAATATATTTTTATGGAAGAAAGGATCCACAAAAGCAAAAATCCCTAGAGTTCATGAAAGTCATATGTAGCCCTGTTTGGGTCCTTTAATTAACCTCAAGATCCTTCACAATCTTTCTCTATTCTTAATCTCCAAATTAAAAATAATGTGGTCTGTAAATCCAAAGTGACCACATGAAGGAAATACAGACTATTTAGAGTCAAAATATGCAATTAATGTGGTTTTCTTTCCTGAAAAGTCACTATATGTAATCTTGAGCAAGTTTCTCAATCTCCCTGAACTACAAGTTCCTTTTCTGTAAATAGTATAAAGAATAAATCAGTGAAATAGGGGAAAGCACCTCCCACAGTGTTCAGCATGTGTTAGTTGGATATAAATTATCATTGTAGTCAAGTTTGTCTGACTTTATTATTTCTGAACCTTTTAGATTTTGCCTGGGTTAGGGTTAGGGTTAGAGTGGATAAATAAATGAACTTACATATACACCACAGGTCCTTGTCTTTACTCACACTGTCTTCCTTGCCTAGAACTTCTCACTCCCTGTCTATCTAAATTCTGCCTTTCTTTAGAATGCCAACTTTCATGTAATTAAGTTATTTTTAACAACCTAGCTCTCTTTGACATTTTCTCTGAACTTTTAGAGAACTTGTTCTCTAAGACTCTTATTTTTAACTGAACCTATATGCCTTAATTATTAATTCTTTAGGTTATTTCCTATTTCCCTAGACTGGAGAACTTTAAATGTTAAGGGATATGTCATATACCTTTTTTTTTCTTAGCCTTAATATAATTTCCTGCTCATAGTAGGAACTTAGTCAAGGATAAATCGCAGCCTTTTCCTCTGTGCTCTTATTCTCCTGCTTGTTTTAGCTGATAGCATTCTCATACTAAAATTCCAGACTCAAAAACTCTAGTTTCCAGAGATAAATGTAGATCCATGGGGACCTTGAAGTTAGTATGATCTCCATCTGTCTGGAGGTAGTTTTATTGTCAAAGAGCACAGATTTAGTGGGGGAATAAGGCTCACCTGCCTAGAACACCAGATTCATTACTGCTCCCTTATGATCCAGCATTTCATGTCCACCTCAGTGTTTTCTCAAACCCTTTCACTCTCCCACACTGTCCTTCAAGCATTCACAATGTCCTGTCTCTGAATAGTTTCCTATATGTGCCTTAGTTCCACATTCTCTTGCACTGCTTTAAGTCAGGCCTTCATTAATTTCCTTCTGAATTAATGAAATGGCCTCTAAATGGGTCTCTCTGTCTCTAGGTTTCATTTCCTTTAATTTATCCTACTCTTACCACCTGAATTATCTTCATGAAACAGTCAATATTTTTACTCAAAGAGATAATCTCTTGAGCTAAAAATTCTGTTGGTTACTCAGTATTCAATTGTTTAGAGTATAAAGTCCATGTCCAAATTATTTTGTCTAGAATTGTAGATCCCTTCAATATTTTAATAACTATTTTTTCGATCTTATTGTATATCATATCATATCCATTAAACATTGTGCAAGCTGGAGCCACAGCTCTCTGAAGGACAAATAATATTTCTTATTTTTCTGGCAACATTCAAATTCTCTCTATTTGTCTGTCCATGAACTGTCCTCTTTAGTTACAACCCCATCATTCTAAATTCAGTTCAGATCTCAAGTCTGTAAAGCTTTCTTGTATTTACTTCAGTAAGACTGCATCTCCTGTTCCCTATGCTTTCTATGTTGTCCATTTCTCATTCTAGCATTTTCACAATTTATCTTAGAGTGATGAGTGTGTGTGAGTGTGTGTGTGAGTGTGTGTATATATGTGTGTGAGATAGAGAGGGATTCTCTGCTAGGTGGTGAAATTTTGTTTGATAAATATTATTGTCTGATTATCTTTTCATTCTTAATAGTACTTAGAATTATGCCTTGCCCAAAGCAGCTATTCAATAAATGCTATTGAATTTAATTTTTCCCTGAAGGTAACAAGAGAAACTCTCTAGGACTTTAGTGTCAAAAAAATTTCCAATTAGCTATGTTCACCTAAAAAAGAATTAAAAGTCAATAAATACTGTTCTATGTATTATCTCATTAATCACTTTAATTTTCTCCTTCAATTTTGAATGTAGGCATTACTTACCCTGATACAAGTAATTTTGTGAATATTAGAAGAAAAATCAACAAGTTATAAACTGATTTTTCCCTATAACAGCGTTTTTCAAATATTTTCTAAGAAAAGATTTCACAAATGAAGAGTTCCATGGATATAGGAGTTTTTGAAATACCAAGTTAAACCAAATTTAACAAACCTCTTTGCCACAGGTTTTTATTACAATTTTAATGCATTGCGAATATCAGAGAAAAAAAAATATATAAAATTCTCCTAAGTAGAATGACGCACAAAAACTTTTTCTCCCAGAGCGTATTGCATACTGATAGGATGATGTTTAGTGGAGTATTTTGGGAAACATGCTACATGGTTAATCTATTTTAACATAAGTATAAATCTACTGTAGAGACCATTGTTTTGCAAGAGATAGATAACTTAACCAGCGTACTTAAATATATAAGAACACCAAATATCTCTCTAAAAAATTAAGGATTCAATCAAAATGGTATTTACTAATGTAAGCCGTATTAATGATTTCTTATAATATCAATGAGTCCGAATCTATCTGGGTCAAAAGCATTAAACACTTGATTACAATAGTACACTTTTATTATTACAATAATATACTTTTCAGTACAAAATAACTAAACGATTTCATAAACCTATGAATTTACACATAACATTTTTTAATTTTATGGAACCTAGCATTTAGGGAATGAGGAAATTGTTGAACAAACTGAAGTCATTTAATTTTTAAGCATTTAATTTTTACTCAATAAAAATTCTTTGTTTTACCTAGATATATAAAATATAGTCTATTTATAAATGTCTAAATCGGTAGAATTTGTGTAATATTTTTAATTTTGTGAATAAGTTATATCTTAAAGTCAGTTACATGGTAAGTGTGAGATTTTTGAGCAAGGATTAAGGATTAGAGAGACAGCTAGTCCAAATGTTTATTGAAAAAATACTAGAATTGTTTGATTTAGTCATAATAGTGATTTAAACATTGTCTTACTATTGTTTGTTATAAAATGATGGGAGCTCTTACGCATATGTAGTGTATAGTATATACTGCAGAAAAGTTAAATTTGTCTAGAATACCTTACACTGTCTGCTCATTGGAAACACTGGAACATTGGCTATGGTTTTTATTTGCTATTATCTCAATCATCGAATTAATTTCTAAAAGTATATATTTATTTGGTTTACTGTTTAGGCATCAAAAAGATAGCAAAATAATTAACTGAGAATAAAACAATATTATGAAATAAAAATTGCATGCTCCTATTTTGCAATGTTGAAATATCCAACACTTGCTCTGAGACAAACCTGTCATAATTGACTGCTCAATCCCATCTACCTACTCACTTACTTATGTTTCTCTCTCTGGTCAGTGCGACACCTGGCAGAATTTCCCTGTGGTAGGAAAAAAATGAGCTTTATATCACCCAATTTTTG
>NW_011888860.1:3344773-3350506 GCF_000151845.1 Pteropus vampyrus | reverse complement strand
CAAAAAGATAGCAAAATAATTAACTGAGAATAAAACAATATTATGAAATAAAAATTGCATGCAACGAATACTTTTTTATTGTATCGTCCTAGCCTATGAGCCATCATTCGTAGGAATCAGGGTTGTTTTTAAGCTGATTCGACCATAAGATATGTGACCCAAATTGTACCAGTCCTACTTATTCTACTTCGAACAGTGATTGGAAACTAATAGATAGCCATTAAGTATCCATGTGTGATGTTCCATGTAAACCCTGGAATTAGCCTTTGTGTGTGATTGAAGTGTAACATGTACTTTTAGCAGCTGAGGGAAGCCATATTATTCCTGAGGGAGCTGTTCTACAAGAAAAAAGAAACAGCAAGGTGAGATAAAATAAATCCTCAGAGAAAATAGAGGACACAGAGGAAAAAAAATAGGAGAAAAAGAGAATGCTTCCTAAGTCCTGATGACTTCAAAGTTGTCTTTTTAGGGCTTTCTTTAGGCCAACCTGCATTGTTTTTTTATATTTTGAGCCACTCGTATTTTGATTTTTTAAAATCTCTATTTTGCTTAAGATATTTCAAGTTAGATAATGTTATTTTCCATAGCAAAGTTTTAAACAATGTATCTATAAAATTAACTTCGGTATAATTGCCTGTACAGCAAGCTATTGTCAATGCTTTCATCTTGATCTATCATGATCATAGTGTGGCCTTGTCTGATATTTATGTCCTGTATATTGTTTATGTTCAACAGAACACTAAGGCCCAGTTGAGGATGTCAGGTATTGCTGTTTTTTTCTTTCTTATTATAAGTAAAAAGTGGTCTTACCTTCTAATCAATTCCTCCTCATTGAGGGATTAGAAACACGATAGCTGTCCCAGTTCACCCTGGTTCATCTTCTGTTGTCATTCAGACTCTGTTTGTTTGAAACTGATCTTCTCTGTAACCCATGCTTACCTTGATCTATGTCATCACTACAACAGAAGGCATTTTTCAGCATCAAAGGATATAACTCTAGGAACAAAAGTTTCAGTTTCCAAATTGTGCTAAAGTTTAAAAATCAAATGCAGCATCATTATCTACTATATTTCCAAAACTTATTCCAATTTGTTCCTATTTTGCAATGTTGAAATATCCAACACTTGCTCTGAGACAAGCCTGTCATAATTGACTGCTCAGTCCCATCTACCTTCTCACTTACTTATGTTTCTCTCTCTGGTCAGTGCGACACCTGGCAGAATTTCCCTGTGGTAGGAAAAAAATGAGCTTTATATCACCCAATTTTTGTTAGGAAAGAAGTGCCTTGCAGTTTAAAAACTTCCAGAATTTGGAAACTACCAGGGAAAGCTTCCATAATGGAATCATTATGATTATGATTTCATAATATTCTCTATGCAGCTGTATCAAATATTACCCTTGCTGTCATAATTTGAGGCTCTTATGTTTAATTGCCTAATAATTTTTTTATTTTATTTTACTTTACTTTGTTTTATTTTATTACATTTTTATGTGCTTTCGTGAAGATGATTTAAACACAGTTTGAGTAACTAAGAGAAAACCTAAAGAGCAGGAACTGCTTAGCTGATGATCAACTATCCACAGACCGAAACTAGCATTATTACAGAAACATATTTCTGAAGACTACAGCATCATTGTTATAAATAGGAGTTCTGAAGTCAGTTTCACTTAATTAAAGTGTTAACTCATCTATTTACAAGTTGTGTGACTCTGGTCGAGTTAATCTCTCTGTGACATAGTTGCTTTACTTATAAAATGGAAAGAAAAACAGCATTAATCTGTGAAGGCTCAAAGAAAAAATGTGCATAAGGAATTTATCAGAGTTCCTGGGGCATAATAAATCCATAATAAATGCATACAAGACAAATCACACATAGACACACACACACACACACACACACACACACATTTTTCTCACATAAAACAGTCAAAATGCTTAACAGAGAATTTCCTGACTTTTAATGAAAACATTTATTTAAAAAAATTAAAAATGAGCTAATCCTACAGGGCAAATATCCATTAATAGTCACGAATTTCCCTTAATTTATAAATGGATATTTTCTCATCTATTAATTTCTAAATTCCTAATAAATTGACATATGCTACAAATTAGGAATTGGTCTTTGTATTCCTAGACAAAGGAATTTGTCTAGGAATACAAAGACAAAAGCACACATCTTTGATATTAGGTAACTATTTTAAACAAGAACAGGCATTTATAGTCAGTATATCTACATAGTTTTACACTGCTGCTTAAGCATTTGCAATTGCAAATACTAAACAAAAGTAATATCATGACCTGCCTGGAGTCATTTGAGAATATGACATATTTTTTACAAACTGTATTTCCTCTTAGTGTAAAAACAAGACTTTTGTTATTAAGAATGAATATATGCTACTCTATGTTCCTAAAGTAGTGAAAGAGTAGATTTGTCTACAGGAATGAGCTATAATCACTCAATCAGTGTTTTATTTCCAGAAAGTTGCTTGCAAAGCACAAGGGGAAAAAGTTACCAAAATAAATTATCCAGATAAAATATAGAAATATATTAAATTATAAAAAAAAGTAATACTAGATAGTGTGCTTTCCAAAATATGTTATCACCTTTAGATTTATGAGGTTTTTTAGATTTTTCTCTTTTGTTATTTAAGTACAACGCCTATTGGTTCACCTTCAGTAGAAATACTAACACCAGGCATATATGTAAAAAATGAGATGAAAATCTAAAAAGGGAGAATACGTTTACTCTTTGTAAATTTTTTATTTTAATTTTTTTAAGTTTATTGGGGTAACATTGGTTAGAACAATTATATAATTTTCAGGCATACATTATAATTTGACATCTATATATTCTATTGTGTGATTACAACCCAGAGTCTAGTTTCCTTCAGCTACCATATATTTGATCCCCCTTACCCACTTCACCCTCCCCCAATCCCCCTATAGTTGACCCACTTTACCCCATCTACCTCCCTACTCCTCCCTCACCCCCTAACTTCTGATAACCACTAGTGCATTGTCCATGTCCCTGAGTCTCTGTTTGTCCTGTTCATTTGTTGTTTTTAGGTTTACATGCCACATATAAGTGATATCATGTGATTTTCAACTTTTTCTGTCTGGCTTACTTCACTTAGCATGACTATCTCGAGGTCCATCCATGTTGTCGCAAATGGCAGTATTTCATCTCTTCTTATAGCTGAGTAATATTCCATTGTATATATGTACCACAGCTTTTTTAGCCAATCATCTATCGTAGGGCATGTCGGTTGCTTCCATGTCCTGGCCACTGTGAATAATGCTGCTATGAACATTGGTGTGCAAATACATTTTCAGATATGGGTTTTCTAGTCTTTGGGGTAAATACCCAGTAGAGGGATTGCTGGATCATATGGTAGATCAATTTTCAGTTTTTTGAAGAACCTCCATACTATTTTCCATAGTGGCTGTTCCAATTTGCAGTCCCACCAGCAGTGTATGAGGGCTCCTTTTTCTCTGCATCCTCTTCAAAATTTGTTATTACTTGTCCCGTTGATTATAGCTATTCTAACAGGTGCGAGATCATATCTCATTGTGGTTTTGATTTGCATTTCCCAAATAGTTAGCGATGTTGAGCATCTTTTCATGTATTTGTTGGCCATTTGTACGTCCTCTAAGTAGAAGTGTCTGTTCAGGTCCTTTGCCTATTTTGATTGAATCATTTGTTTTGTTGTTATTGTTGTTATTGAGTCATATGAGTTCTTTGCATATTTTGGATATTAGGCCCTTTATTGGAGGTGTTGCAAATATATTTTCCCATTCAGATAGTTGTCTCTTTACCTTGTTGAAGGTTTCTTCTGCTCAGCAGAAGCTTTTTAGTTTGATGTAGTCCCATTCTTTTTTTTTTACTTTTATTTCCCTTGCCCTTTAGGTCAAATTCATAAAATCCTCTTTATATCCAAGGTCCTTGAGATTAGTTCCTATGTTTTCTTCTATGCATTTTATTGATTCCGGTCTTACATTCAGGTCCTTAAACCATTATGAGTTAATTTTGATGTGTGGTGATAGACAGCAATCTAGTTTCATTCTTTTGCAGGTGGCCTTCCAGTTTTCCCAGCACCATTTATTGAAGAGGCTTTCCTTTCGCCACTGTGTGTTTTTGGCTTCTTTGTTGAAAATTATTTGCCAGTATAAATATGGATTTACTTCTGGACTCTCGATTCTTTTCCACTGGTCCATGTGTCTGTTTTTCTGCCAATACCATGCTGTTTTGATTACGGTCTCTTTGTAGTATAATTGAAGTCGGGCAGAGTGATGCCTCCAGCCTTTTTCTTTTTTCTGAGGACGGCTTTGGCAATTTGGGGTCTTTTCTACTTCCATACAAATATGATGATTTTTTGTGTTCTATTTCTTTTAAAAATGCCAATGAGATTTTGATGGAAATAGCATTAAATATATATAATGCTTTAGGTAATATGTTCATTTTAACTATGTTGATTCTTCCAAGCCAAGAACACAGAATATCTTTCTCTTTCTTTGTATCTTCTTCAATTTCTTTCAATAAAGTCTTATAGTTTTCATTATATAAGTCTTTCACATGTTTTGTTAAATTTATTCCTAGATATCTTATTCTTTTTGATGCAATTGCAAAAGGAATTATTTTTTCCACTTCTTTTTCTGACACTTTATTATTAGAGTATAGGAGCTATGGATTTTTGAACATTGGTTTTGTATCCAGAGACTTTACTGTATTTCCTTATTGTTTCTAGTAGTGTTCTTTTAGAGTCTTTACGGTTTTCTATATAGAGAATTATGTCATCCGCAGTTTGACTTCTCTGTTTCCTATTTGAATACGTTTTATATCTTTCTCTTGCCTGATTGCACTCTCCAGAACCTCCAATGTTATATTGAATAACAGAGGCAATAGTGGACAGACTTGCCTTGTTCCTGATCTTAGAAGGAAGGTTTTTAGTTTTTCACCATTAAGTATAATGTCAGCTGAGGGTTAGTCATAGATGGCCTTTATTATGTTAAGATACTTTCCTTCTATAACGATTTGTTAAGTATTTTGATCATAAATGGATGTTGTATCTTGTCGAAGGCTTTTTCTGCATCTACTGATATAATCGTATGATTCTTATTTTTTAATTTGCTTATGTGCTGTATCACATAATCGATTCGCGTATGTTGAACCATCCCTGTGCCTCTGAGATGAAACCCACTTGATTGTGGTGCATAATCCTCTTCATATGTTGCTGTATTTGGTTGCTAGTATCTTATTTAGGATTTTTGCATCTGTGTTCATGAGAGATATTGGTCTGTAGTTTTCTTTTTGTGTGCGTTATCTTTACCAGGTTTTGGTATCAGAATAATATTGGCCTCATAAAATGTGTTCAGAAGTATTGCCTCCTCTTTGTTTTTTTTTTGAAGATTTTGAGAAGAATAGGTTTTAAATCTTCTTTGAATTCACTGATAAAGCCATCTATCAGTTTAGGTTGTTTATTTGGGCTCATTCTTTTTTTTTGGAGATAGGACTGTAATGATATAAAGTTTCCTCCTATGACTGCTTTTGCCATTTCCCAAAAGTTTTGATAAGTTGTACAATCACTACCATTCGTTTCTTTATATTTCATGATCTCCCTTTTGATTTCTTCTCTGACCCAGTTATTCTTCAATAACATGTAGTTTAATCTCCATGTATTTGTGTTTCTTTCTGATTTCTTTTTGCAGTTGATCCCTAGTTTCAAAGCATTATG
>NW_011888860.1:3344340-3344723 GCF_000151845.1 Pteropus vampyrus | reverse complement strand
CAGTTATTCTTCAATAACATGTAGTTTAATCTCCATGTATTTGTGTTTCTTTCTGATTTCTTTTTGCAGTTGATCCCTAGTTTCAAAGCATTATGTTCAGAAAATATGGTTGGTATGATTTCAACCCTCTTATATTTGTTGAGGCTATCTGTGTGTCCCAGTATGTGGTTGATTCTTGAGAATGTTCCATGTGCATTAGAGAAGAATGAATAAGCAGCTGTTTGGAGATGGAAGGGTCTGAAATATCAATTATGTCCAGTTGGTCCAATGTGTCATTTAAGGCTGTTATTTTTTTATTGATTTTCTGTTTGGATGATCTGTCCATATCCAACAGTGGGGTATTGAGGTTCCCTACTATGACAGTATTTTGGACGGTTTCTTCC
>NW_011888860.1:3343977-3344290 GCF_000151845.1 Pteropus vampyrus | reverse complement strand
TTTCTGTTTGGATGATCTGTCCATATCCAACAGTGGGGTATTGAGGTTCCCTACTATGACAGTATTTTGGACGGTTTCTTCCTTTAGTTTTGTTACTAATTGCTTTACATATTTCAGGACTCCCTGATTGGGAGCATAGATATTAAAGAGTGTTATGTCTTCTTGGTGCATGATTTTCTTAATCATTATGAAGTGTCCCTCACTATCTTTCTTGATCTTTTTTTTTTATTTTAATGTCTATTTCATTTAATATTAGTACTGCTACTCTCACTTTTTTCTGAATGCCATTTCCTCAAAATATCATTTTCCACCC
>NW_011888860.1:3334403-3343077 GCF_000151845.1 Pteropus vampyrus | reverse complement strand
CACTCCTCTGCTTGTATTTGCCTGATAGTCATCTTACTCCTAATTATGTACTTTTTTTGTTTTGTTATTTTGTTTTAAGTGAGCTGACACCTTTCAGTATTTCCTGTAGTGCAGACCTCGTAGGGGACAATTCCTACAATTTTTGTATTCCTGGAAAAGTCTTAATTTCTCCTTAATATCTAAGTGAGAGCTTAGCTGGACACATTATTCTAGGCTGGTAGCTCCTTTCACTTGATAGTTAAAATATTTGATTCCATTCCTTTCTGGCTTGTAAGGTTTGCTCTGAAAAGTCCTACGATAATCTAGTGGGTTTTCCTTTCTAAGTTACTGTCTCCTTTTCTCTGGCTGCCCTGAGAATTCTGTCTTTGTCGTTGATTTTTGATAACTTTAATCCAATGTGTCTTGTTGAAGGCCTTTTTCGGTTGAGATAATTGGGTGTTCTGTTGACTTCTTGAATTCCAAGCTCCAACTCATTCCTGAGGTTTGGGGAATTCTTGTCCACTATTTATCTGAAAATGCTTTCTGATCTCTGCTCCTTTTCCTCACCTTCAGTAATGCTCATTTTTCTTATGTTTCCTCTCCTGATGGTATCAGCTAGTTCTTGTATTTTTCTTTCATTATTTTTCATTCTTTAGTTTCTCTTTTCTTCCTTCTGATTTATTTCTAAATTTCTTTCTTCGATATCACTGATCCTTTCCTCCATCTGGTAGACTCTATTTCCCAAGCTTGCTATGTCATTTTTCAATTTCTGTAGTGTGTTCTTCATCTCAAGAAGTCGATCTGGTTCTTTTTGAAGGTTTCAATCTCTTTGCTCTGCTCAACCATTGTTTTTCAATTCCAGAAATTGTTGTTTTGAGTTGTTTTGAATTTCATTGAGCTTTTTCAGAAGTATCATCCTGAATTTTCTGTCATTTGTTGCATATTTCTATGTCTGTAAGCTTATTTTCTGCATTTTTTCTCTTTCTTTCTGAGATGCCTTGTGACCTTTAATGGAGTATTTATCTGCTTAAGCATTAATGGAATTATATTCTGCTATTTTTCCAGAAAGAAGATTTATTATATAAAAGTCTCTCCTTAGCCTGCTGCAAAGAAGGTGTTTTTCTTCTGGTTTCCAGTAGGTGGCATCTAAGCCTCTTGGATGCCTGCTTTATATAAAGCCTTAAAAATGCCTTTTTATTTTTTGATAGTTAATAATGCTCACTACCCTCTGTTTCAGTCCCTGTCAGTGTTAGCACCAGTTTTGGTAGTGTTCAGATCCCCTGGGGCTCTGCAGTGATTGGTCTCCGAGGGTATTGGGCGAGGGGCCTTCTGTGTTGGGAGTTGGGAGCTGCAGCTCAGCCTTGGTTTTGCAATCGAGGCTGGTAAAAATCAATTGTTCTTTGTCTGCGGTCCTGTCCTGTTTCTCTGCTTTCTGCCCTGATTACTGGGCCCTGTTTCCGGCTGCTAGAAATTCCAGCTCTTCAAGGCAGGCTGATCAGGGAAGTCACCACACCTTCACCCCTCCCCCTCCTCCTGCAAGGAACTCCAGCAGCTGCGAGGGGCACCTTCTTTATTTCTCCCGGTCCACCGCCCGGTAGCTCTTATGTGCAGATCCTACACTCAGAAGTGTTGGTGTACAGTTTGGGTGTTTTTTGTTGAGTTTTAGATGTTCAGCTTATTGTCGTTTTAAGGGGAGAGATCTGAGAATGTCTCTCACTCTGCCATGTTTCTCAGAATTTGGAGAATACTTTTAATTATGACTATGCATGTGGTTTGAAATAAAGTTTATTTTTTAAATGTTATGATTTTGGGGCATTTTTTTTAATGACTTCCCAAAAGCAAGTTTATTATAGTGTCTACATGTAAAGAGTCCAATGGAAAAAATACAAAGTCTTGTAGATACTATTACCAAATACAGCAGTTATTAAAATACTGGTACTATATTTAAATGTATCTTTTATCAATTATATCTTGTGATGTACACAAGATACAGGAGAACGCCTCTTAATTACATTTACATTATGAAATTTAATTATAAGATCCGAATAGTACCATAATTAATTTTTCAAGAAGCCTCTATATACCTAGCACTTATTAAGTACTTGCCCCCTGTCAGGCACTGTGCTAAATGATTTACATATATCTTGGTAGCTTTACTCAAGAAAAAAATCATGTGAAATACATATCATAGCCATCATTTCACAACCGAGGAACCAAATCTTAGAGAGCCAATTGACATATCCAAGATCACATAAGCAATAGGTGGTAGGTCTGCTGAAATCAAAAGCCCCTAATCTTAATCACTAAACTACAATGCTTCTCCTTGGCAGTATTATGTGAGTACTTTATATGTTAAGCCTTCCATCATCTCATTTATTTTGTACACCTACTATGCAACAGTAGGCACCTACCCATTTTAAAGATGAGAAAATAGACCACAATGTTAGTAAGTTAAAGCTAGGATCTAAATTTAGGTTTGTCTAAATCCAAAGTCATATTTGTAATGTATAAGTCATACTGTCCAAATTTCACATGTGCCTGGAAAAAAAAAAAAAAAGCATTGTTTTATTCTATGCATATCCTCATTCACACTAGCATTTTTCTAGTAAACGGTAATATATTTTGGAAACGGGTATAATTATTATCATCATTAATATATATTTTTCATCCCACCTAAGAAGGAATCTTTTGCAAGAACTTAAAGTTCTTTGGAAAAGTACCAAGGTTATTGAACTATATTTCTGAAACAGATTTGAATACTGAACTCAGGCTTAATAAATAAATTTAAATAATCCCAACCATTTCTACTAAGCTGCCTATGATTTTAGAATTGAAGGATGAAAATATCTCTATCTACTAATTGTATTTAATAAGCACAGTTTAAGGTAAATTTTGTGACAATAAAAAACCTATGAACTAGATGAAACCTCTCTCATGTGACCCTCTCTTACACCCTATCATGCTTCTTAGTCCACAAAAGAAAATGTGCAGATTAGTAGAAATAGTATGTACCAGCATGGAAAAGCAATGCATTGAATCAGTCTTATCCCAGGTCAACAAAAAGGTGTAATAGAGTATGCATGATGCTAAAACCAGGAACATTTAAAGAATGAGAACAACTCTAAAGATAATTAAAAGCCCAAGGAAGAAAAATATAAAGAAGAGGATATGAAAATCATTTCAGCTCTGAAGCCTTTAAGTCTTCAAGGAAGAAAGGTGCAAGAATATTAACTTCATGGAATGCTAATTTGTTTGTTGTTGCTCTCAATTCATTTGCTTTCCATTTTTATAATCACATGGGATTTCACTAAGCTGTTATTTTAACTTTGCAGAACAAAATATCCCTGCCTAGAATTTTATTTAATAAGCACATTTTATTTGTGAGCTTTTGTCTTTAAATGTTATAGATGTAGCATTTAGGAATAAAAGAATCCTCTCTCCTCCACTCCCAATTCTAAATCATCAAAATGAGACTCTAATTATGCTGGACTGAAAGTTCAGGTACTCACTCCTGAATTAATCCATAATGTCTAGGGTCTAGATCTATTGTACAAACCATCAGAAGCCAATTTTAGGGCATTTTGGATGGGGAGTCACTTCTCCCCGCCTCCACAAAAAAATTAAGAAAACATAATGGATGTCCTTCACACATGCCCAGGACAAAGTTTCACTCTAACCATTTTCCAATGTATAGTTTATGAAGTAAAAATTATGTTAGACACCTCTTAAGGAGATCCTCCCAGATTTTGCCTTTCTCTCATTTAAGTTGTCACTATATTCAGGAGTTCTGTGTGAGTTGCTGTCCTGTTCCCTCAGGCATCATCTGAGCACACCCTTCTTCTTTCTAGTGCTATGTGCTCCTTGTGTTCTGCCCTGGTATTCCCCAGTTCAGGGCTTACAATGCTTCCGAACACCTATAGAGGAAAAAAGAATGATGGGAAATTTAATACTTACAAAGTACAACTTCACTAGAGGCAATTAAAAGTTAGTTGATAAATTCTTGCCCCTTTCACCTTCTCAGTGGACTGTCCAGAGACATAAGTATATGGCTTCTCATTAAATGGTCTGACAATATCAAATAGTCAAACTCACATAGTGTCAGTCACCTCAATAGCACATCCTCACATTGACTCTCTCTCCAGACCACCTTATCTCTCCTTGTCCCTGGCTGCTTCTCCATCTGACAAGTCCTGATTAAGTAAAAATGATAAGCCTTTGCCTTAGGCTCTGCTTAGTCTGCAAAATCAGACTAAATGAATCATTTATTGATTCATTCATTGAGCAAACAATAGAAGCTGAGAAAATAAAACCTTTCATATAATTTATACATTGCTTCAAAAACATTTGTTGACTATTAAACATCAAGAACTGTACTTGCCACTGTGGATATAGTGCTGCATAGGAAGACACTACTGCCTTCAAGAAGCTTAAATTCCCTTTGGAGAGACATAAAAAAATCAAGTCAATAAATAAAGTAATTAGAAATTGTGTTAAGTTCTAAGAAGAAAATACAGCAGCATTCTGAGAAAACAGCAAAGGAAGAGACCCTTTTAGATTATGGCTGCATTTGAGGATGTTTAGCGGACAGAATTCTTAGTGGCAAGCAACAGAAGCTGACTCTAGCTGATTACAAGAAAATATTGAAAATATGTCAGCAAACTTACAAAACTGTTGCGGGGAATGGAGAACCAGACAGAGCATACTAGGACCAAAAACAAAACCACATAACAGAACCATTCCAATGAAGAAACAGCTGCTGATGTTTCTGCTGACCCACCATGGCCAATGTAAATCATTTCTGCTGCCCACCAATGTCACTTTGATATAAAGAATTTTATTTTTAACACTGGAAAACTAACACCACTTCCACTGTGAAAAACACCTCTACTGCCTTCTGTGACAGCAAAAAGGGAGGCACCACTCAGATCTTTTTCAAGATTGTTAAGAGAGTATCTGCTTAGTGGGTCCTGCTCATCTATCTGCTTCTTAATGCAAAGGAGCTTTGGAATCTGAGTTATGTTTATGTTGGGCAGATGAAACTCATCATATGGATATTCCCATAAGTGCAGAAAGGCGGCCATAATAGGAGAGATACATTAAAAAAGTACACTTCCTCAAGATACTGTGTAAAAAACTAAAAGAACTGTTACAGTATAGTAGAACAACAAGGTTATTCTCAGCTCTAGAAAGAGATATATTAGGGCTATGTTGAAGAGATACTGCATCTGGATCATAGAGGACAAAGGCGAAAGTGACATAAGATGATGTTGGAAAGCTAGACGGGACCATGTCATGAAGGATGTTAACACATGTTGTCCTTTAAATATCATCCTTGCCTAACAGTCCTCCATTCTGACTGTTTTTAGTTTGCGAGATGATTTGGGATCTATGCAAACCACAACTGTGAAGTTGGAAACTCATTTTCTCTCCATTGTAAAGAGTTCAGGAACCCAATAAATATTCATATGGAATAAATGAATGGTACACAAGATGAATTTTCATATAAAGGTTTAGGTCTTAAAATTGAAATATGTTAATAAGAACTGAACACTTTCATTTGGATGCTAATATTCTGAAGATTGTAGTATATGACAAATAATCATGGTCTCCAACAATTTATGATAGTTTGAAAAATAGAGCTACAAAATATTTTACTGCTTTCTCTTTCTAGGTAAACCATACAATATGCATATTTTCCTAAATCGTAATACAAATCTAGAATTAATTATTTATAGAACTGATAAATTTGTTGCAGAGTTTCTGCATATATTCCTTTTTCTATCACTAAAAATTGGATTTTAAACGCTCCTTTCAGAAACCCAAACTTGAGCAATATTTAAAGACAAATAGTCTGTCATTTTAAAGCTTTAATGTTAATATTATATATATATATACAATGCATTAAAAAGCTCTATTATATCATAGAGCTATTTCACACAATATGTGTTAAACTTCCAATCTTTTATTCTCTTTTTGAAATAACACATAGTATAAAAGCATGTAAATCTTTTACATTGGAAAAAAATCTGTGCTTTTTTTTTTTCACAGCAAAGAATAAACTAAAATATATCTGGCTATCTGCTACACATTTTCTGAGTTCGTAGCCATAGATTACTTACTGTAATAACCAATAGCTATTATTATACACAATACTATATACAAGATGGTCCCATGAGATATCACATTTACTCCCCACATTAATAAAGTGATTATTAATCTCATCTTACAGATAAAACAATAATGGGTCACTGAGTTGTATTGATTTTCCAAATATTGCCAACTTAAGATCACAAAGCAATCTCACATAGCTACATGGAATACATGAGGTCAGAGATTCCACCTAAGTCCTTGACCAATGATTCTGGTGCTCTTTTTACTTTCCCACATTATCATCAGATTATGAACATTTTTCAATAAACATCTCTGCTACTTTCAAAAATATATAAAAATAACTCCTTTTGTGGTTACTTTATATTATAACTAATCATTGCAACAAAGCTACTCTGGATCACATTTTCATCAAATCTAGGTAGAGCCATTTTTTTCCCCCATTTTCCTTCCTTTCTTGGAAAAATAGCTACACGGAGGAAAGGAGATGATTCTCACTCATGCATTTTACTGGTTAAAAGAGAAGACAAGAGTAAAGGCATCTCCCAGGCAGAATTACTTCATAGCTCTCCTTGGGAAATTGCCAGAAGACAGAGCATATGCTCAACCTACATTTCAAGTACAGATATGCCACACATTGTTATATGTTGTCAGGCATCACACACTGTCAATATGTGTTAGTGTGTCATTGATTCTAATATATTTTAGTGTGTTTTATTTACAAAGTGATAAGAAAGGTACAACTTCAAAGCATAATCCCCATTATGTACAGATCATTCAAATAAAAGCAAGGACAATATTAAGAGCAAAGACAAGTATTTACTCAGCAATATCAAATGACAGCATGGTCAGATGAGACACATATATTTCTCACATTATATAATAGGGTAAAGGCTCTTCTTCCTTTGGAAGATACAGGAGGATTAATGTTCAGAGACGGTATACATAGACGGAATATCACTATTTGTGAATGGATGTAATAAGTTCAGCCTAAAATTATTGTCTAACAATAACCTTGTTCTCATAGGTCTTTACATTTTTCTGGAATCTAACTTTCAACTACCTATGTCATGACTTAATTCTGGAAGCCCCCAGAAGGTACCTCATCATGTGCATTCACAAATACATTTTTTCAGCAGCTGTTAAAACAGAAATCAGTTTTTTTGTTTGTTTATTTTGTCTTCAGCTCTTAATGTTCTAAAACCACAATGGTGTTCTGCACCAATAAATAACCTTTGAGACAATCTGTTTTCATCAGGTAGCAACTGCTTGAGAATTTCTCAAGGATACATTGTAACAATGAGCAGGAAGCATCTGGATTCATTTATGAATTAGGAGGATCTACATTTTCTTGTCTTCTAGTTCTATTTCATTATCTGAACATTCTGACTTCCAGATACCTTACATTTGTATTAACTTTTCTTACGTGATGTAGAAAGGTGTTATCCACACATTTCCCCCATATGTGACCAAAGTAAGCTATTCCAAGCTGATTCTCAATTTTGCAGATCTGCAAATCTAATTTAATTAGCTCACCCAGAGAACAGACTCAAGGCAACAAAATTAATAAATACAATTTCTAAATCAGATGCCAGCTTATTAATTTTTTAAGGAGAATATTTATTATCTAAGGACATAAATATTCATGTTTGTAATAGACTAGGACTGAAATTTCAGTCATTTTGATTTATGGTTATGCATTTATCAATATCTCCATTTTCCTAGTATTGTTAATGTTTGAAAAAGCTGGCTTTCTCTACTTTACTAGAGAGAAGAGGTATAACACGAAATATGCTTACCAAAGGCATTCAAGATATATACAATAGAAAAGTGCCAACATCTAGTTGATATTTGGTCCACAGATGCCAAGTTTTCAGATGTCTCCATCTCATTGAAATGATGGATGTGGGCTGGAAAAAAACTGCATCAATCATTTTCCTCATTTGTGATCTCTCAGCAATTATATTACAGAATCGATTTAGATGTTCAGGCAATTGAACTATAAATGTCATTCTAAGTCCTCAAATGGAAATTGATATAACTGCTTTCTTGACTAGCATTCAAAATGAATTATTAATATTATTTTTACTAAACTCAGATTATACTTTGAATAAGGGAGAAAAAAGTGAAATAGAAATATGAAAAGAATAATAGAGTAGATTTTTTGCAATTTTTAAATTTCAAATTACCTTTTTATCCTAATATATTTAACACTTTCAACAAATGAAATATTTTCTCTTCCATCCCATCATGCAATTAGTACTGATGTTAACTCATAAATTTAATGCCAATATTAATCTCTTTAAAAAGGTAAAATGTTATTAAAGTAAAGCATATTACCATGACTTATACTTGCCTCACAATGTTACGACTTATGGTCTCTATCAAAGCATTAACAATCAAAAGCAAAAGTGAGAATCGTCCAAAACAGAAGAGGCCTACTACAGTCTTTTAAAATCAGTTTTATATATAATTTCTACAGTTTTTGCTCCTTATTATCTTTTTTATTTTTAAGGTATTTTTCTATTCTCTAGTCACTCATTAGCTGAATAATAAGGAGATGTTGAAAGAAAAATGGCAGATATAA
>NW_011888860.1:3331565-3334353 GCF_000151845.1 Pteropus vampyrus | reverse complement strand
GAAAAGAATAATAGAGTAGATTTTTTGCAATTTTTAAATTTCAAATTACCTTTTTATCCTAATATATTTAACACTTTCAACAAATGAAATATTTTCTCTTCCATCCCATCATGCAATTAGTACTGATGTTAACTCATAAATTTAATGCCAATATTAATCTCTTTAAAAAGGTAAAATGTTATTAAAGTAAAGCATATTACCATGACTTATACTTGCCTCACAATGTTACGACTTATGGTCTCTATCAAAGCATTAACAATCAAAAGCAAAAGTGAGAATCGTCCAAAACAGAAGAGGCCTACTACAGTCTTTTAAAATCAGTTTTATATATAATTTCTACAGTTTTTGCTCCTTATTATCTTTTTTATTTTTAAGGTATTTTTCTATTCTCTAGTCACTCATTAGCTGAATAATAAGGAGATGTTGAAAGAAAAATGGCAGATATAAGATAGACCAGATTTTATAACTGTAGATAAATAATAGAGATTTGAAGACAAAGATTTGGATATAACTAATAAAAAAATAAACCAAGCATTAAAGTAAATATTTTGTAAGATAAATTCAGATTACCATACTATCATCTCATAAGTCCTTATGTATATAAATAGTTCTTCTTTCATTTAAAAAATTTCAGTGGGAAATCTTGTTCTCCCCAACCCCCCACCAATGTTCTTTCAAAAATAGTTTTAAACACAATTGTGATTATTTCTTTTTCTATTTTAGGAAATATACTTGTTATTATTGATTTAGTTAAATGTCTCTAAAAACTGAAGCAACATATTGAGCACACATTGAATTATAACTATGTCTTAAAGTAGGATTGATATATCATTAACTGAATAAATTATTTCATAAATTGCCTCTAAAAACTGAAAGATCAGTAATTTTATATAGGAGACTGGAAGCTTCACATACAATTTTGCTGAGTCTTCTAAAATCTATACACTGGTATGTAAATAACAGGAAGTGAGCTTCCAGAATCTAAAGAAAATTGGAGCTAGCTATCTGCTATATCACAGCCCTTCCTGATTCTTTTATTATGTTCTCTACAAATTAGTGACTTCTTGAAACAATAAAATCACTTACTATTAAAAAATTGATAGCTATCATTTTCCTTATTAACTCTCTCTTAACTCACATTTGTTGAAAATTAAATGATAGGCATGTCTATGGATGTGTATGTACATATATATTATATCCTGAAGCTCTATGATCCTGTTTTCCTCCTGTTCTTGATGCTATACATTTCAAGTTTCTCCTAGTCCATATTGTACTAAGTGCTTAACTGCATCCCATGTTCCAGAGAGGAGTTGCATTATCACAGGGACTTTCTAACTAGTGCTAAACCAAATATTAATTTGTTTAAATTTTACAAAGACTGGTGCAATGGTATGGTCAACAATCACTCCCCGAACTTCACAACCCTCATCCCTAGATTCAGAGAATTGGGTTTTTATATCCTGACTCTATTTCTCTTGCTGTGTAATGCTTTGCAACTAATTTCAAGCCTTGACACTTCCAGTGCAAGAGAGACTTTACAGTCTGGGAAGGATTATTCTGGATGAGATTAATCTATGATGAAATAGTGTTGAGGGATCTATCTAGACATACAGATATTTGAGTTTCAGGCATTGGGCTCTAGGAAGAAACTCCCTCATATGTGTTCTATCTAGCTCCCCACCTCATGCCAACTGCCAGAATTGAATTTTAACTAGTTCTTTACCAGAGGTGTTTATTTTATATACCGGTGATAAATTTTGACTTTCTTGAGAGGTTAGCTTCTCTGTAATTAATCTTGGATGGTTTGCTCATTAAGAATGACTCATATTTAGGTCAATATATGACTAGTATGAAAATTTAAATTTACCTTATATTGAGAGCCCTTTTTGAAGTTTAATATATTAGAAATATATAATGATAGAAAGATGTCCAAAAGTCAAAAGGGTGAACTTCAAGGGGTTTTCATTGGCCAAATCTGGGACAGTTTGAGGAATAAAATGAAAAAAATAATAATAATAGCAATAGATTACAACCCATAGAATAAATCAAGTTTTCATGAGTTTACATAAAGAAATAATTGAATAAAAATATAAATGAGTAAAAAGGGAAAGCTCTTCCTTACTACAAAATTCCAATTAATAAATTTGAGGAAATAATAAGATAGAAAATTCACTATGTAGCAAATACTACATTAATAATTGTTTTAATCAAGACTAATCAATAGATGCTAAAATTCATGGACAAAAGTATGATGAGACAGAATATTTATATGGTCTTCAATAATACCCTCTCAAGATAATTATTAATTACAAAGAAAAAAATAGTAACAGTAACTTTAGAGTGGAGAAACCTGGCAGACTCCACCTTACCCAAGTGGTCAAATCCAGTATTACCAGCATGGAAAAATTGACAAAACTGACACCATGTGCCTACTGAAATGACACTTTAAAAAGGACACAATATCACTTTTGTGTATTTTTGCCAAAACTATATAACCTAATTTAATCAAGATGAAAGATGAGATAATCTCAAACAGAGAGCCGTTCTACAAAATAATTGTCCAGTATTCTTCAAAAGTGTCCATGTCGTGAAAGACAAAGAAACTTGAAAATCTGTTTTAAATTAAAGGAAACTTAAGGTGACATGGCAACTAAATACAACATTTGACTCTGGATTCATTTATGAATCACTAGTGATACAATTTACCAGATTTGAATAAGATATGCCAATTAGTTAATAGTATAGTATCAATATCAATTTCTTGTGTTTGATAATTATACTGTGGTTG
>NW_011888860.1:3327594-3329620 GCF_000151845.1 Pteropus vampyrus | reverse complement strand
TTTCCAGTCCTATGCCCATGCATAACTTCATTTTCTATTTCTGAAGAGATACAACCTCAGAAAAGGGACCACTGAAGATTTAATCTTTAAAGCAGATCGAAAGCTCTAATTGACACAAAGACAAGGCAGATAATATAAAGGAGAAAATAGTCTTGATATAAACAGTGGGGGAGAATGGAGACAGGGATACACTAGAGATCATCGATCCTTTGGTTGGTGACAGATCGTGGGAGCTGAGAGCTCCCCAGTGTCAGGCTAACACCATCACACATGTGGGAAGGAATGTACCCTGATTTTTCTAAAGAAAATGGAAAGCCACATTTTTAATATAAAATATTATTACTTTTACATATTTACTTTAATGAATATAAAATTATATTTAGGATAAACAAAGCACAACCGCACACTTTATTCAGAGGGAAGGTTCTCCCCTCCCATTCCTTCATTTGTGATTTTGCTTAACAGATTAAAACTGAGCAATTTTTTTCCTTCTTTATAAAAGTAGCCTGATATAGTAGAAAGAATAATAAACTGGGACTCTGGGGCCCCCAGTTCCTGTGTTGGCATTGCCTCTCTTTAGTAAATTATCTACTAGAACCTAGAAGTATGACTGACTATGAACCTTAGGGCCTCCACCTAAACACACTTGGCAGATTGGATGATGTGTGTTCTAAGGTTCCTTTTAGCTTCAACATTCATAGCATTTCAACAAGATCAGGAAGAGAAGTTAAAGGTCATATCATCCAACTCCTCATTCAGTTTTGAAATATGACTATAGGGCAGGCTTTATAATCATGTAACCTGTGCAGTCACACAAGGCCCTATTCTTGCAAGGGCCCCTTGTTGGTTTAATGTTCTGCTGCCACTGCTTTGAAATTTTTAATAATTTGTCAACAGATTCCACATATTTCACTTTATGCTGAGACCTACATATTATGTAGTTAATCCTGATCTCTATTCTATGGCTTATTCAATAATCTCTATTCTATTCTATTCCTATCTTTATTCTATTATTGGACATTCTTTTCTTGGTTCTTTACTTCTATCAATAGTTATTCTATTTATTCGCACAAAAACACTTTTCCAAACTTTAATATGAATATAATAATAATGTCAAACTCAAAAATCTGTGACTCAAATAAGCAATGAAAACTTAAATGCCTAACACATTTCTTGGCACATAGTAGGTGTTGAAGAAATATTCTTCTAGCTCTCTTTCTTTCCCCATAAATTAACAACTTTTTCATGAAACTTCAAGAAGAATCATCTTCTAAGCTAAATTATTAGAAATTTGAATAAAAAGTTGTTCCTACTTTTTGCTACATTTGTCAACATGGTGTAAAGTAACTGAATAAATTTATGAAAATATTAAGGAATAAGATCTCTAGTAATTTGAACTAAGGAGTTTTTAACCTATATCTAAATAAAGTAGATAAAAAATAATGTATATATGTTCCTCAAAATAATGAATTAATTTCATAAAAATATGCGGATTATTAGACCCACAATTTATCATTTTAGAAGTAATTAAAAATCAGTAATTTAAAAGTAATTTTTGTCCTGAAAAATTATTAAAAATCATGTTCAACTTTAATGAGTATCACTATGTTTCTAGTATTAATATTCAGATCTCTCATCCCTAAAATCCATTAGAATGCAGTAAAACAAAAAAATCTAAATGCTCACCTACAGAAATTTACCTTTTCATTTTTTTTATATTATGATAGTTTGCTTCCAAGAGTTAGAGCAATTACTGAGGTCATTGAAAGTTAGTGAAGCCATTCCTATAGATGGTGTGAGATAAAATTTTTTTATAGTCAAGGCATAATGGTTGTTTAACTAAACAGCAACAACAATGCTTTACATTACAAAGCATTTTTCAGGTTGCAAAGTGCTTTCTTGCATTAAGCTGAATTCTCACTACTATATCAGGAGATATTTATGGTAATAATGATTAAGTTCAAAATGCAGATAAAGAAACTTGGGCACAAAAAGTCCAATTCACATTTTATTTTTTAAGACTCTT
>NW_011888860.1:3325163-3327544 GCF_000151845.1 Pteropus vampyrus | reverse complement strand
AAAGTGTGATATCTTGGCCAGTAAAGAAGCTCTGGTTTCCTACTCCTATAATTTAACCTTTTGTGCTGATAAGAGCAAAGGATATTAAACCTAAAAGCTCCCATTGACCTCAAAGTCTCTACTTAGAAGAAGATAAAGATAATGGTTGAAAGGGAATAAGAAGTCTTGTATGAATAGTATGGATTGAATTATGTCCCCCAAAATTCACGTTAAAGCCTTAACTCCCAGTGTGACTATTCTTAGAGACAAAGCTTTTAAGAGGTACTTAAAATTAACTTAATTCAATAAGGGTAGGGCCCTGATCTTACAGGTTTAGTGTCCTTATAAGAAGAGACATGAGAGAGCTCCCTCTTCTTTCTGACTGCCATGTGAAGACAGCACCAGAAGGCTGCCATCCACAAGCCAGGAAGAGGGCCCTTATTAGAAATCTATCCTTCTAGATCTGGATCTGGGACTATTAGCCTCCAGACTGAGAAAATAAATTTCTCTTGTTTAAACCACCAGTCTGTAATATTTTGCTAAGCTAGCCCTCTCTCACTAATACAATGATGAACATATTTGACTTGACTTTCCTCCTCAAAACTCAGTGGGAGAGAGTTGAGGGAGAAAAAAGTTAGATAAAGACTTCAGTGAACACACAATCCAGAACTCAACAGTTGACATGTTAATTTTCCATAGGCTTAAACCCTGCATCACTTGCTATGGAATATTTCAAGTACCCTATACCTTGGTTTTGTGTATCTGCTTTTGTTTTAGCTAGATGTAAGACATAAATTCCCTCTTGCCTAATTAAAGATATACTTAATTTATCCCTCTTTTGCAACATAAATAATAAAGTTCTGATTAATCATTTCTAGAGAAAAAGTAAACACTCTACTTCACTTAATTAAAAATTGAATTTTTCTAGACCATTGATTACAGCTGGGAGTTAGAATATGCCTCTGCCAAATATGTGTTGCCTGCAGGACAGTATCAGAGACAGACCTGAGGGATGTGTGCATCCGGATAAACAAGAAGATGCTCACACATTCAATTAGCTGTTTCTGTATTTTCATTTTCAATGGGAATGGGTATAAAGAGAAAGGCCAAAGGGACTTCCAAGAATTTTTAAGTTATTGAGGCCTAAGTTTCTAATTGCAGTCATTAACCAGAGAATAGCTACTCAGGTAATCTCACTAAAAGAAAAATCAGATATTTCATGCATAAAAATAGCATGGACACCATGAAAAGTTTAATTTAAATGATAGGGAGATGTAGCATCCTGATTTTATAAATGTATAATAATCAAAACATTGCAAAATTGCCTTAATATATTATGCATCTAATGACATATAATCATTTCATCAGAAACAACATTTTATTTTCCAGTCCTATGCCCATGCATAACTTCATTTTCTATTTCTGAAGAGATACAACCTCAGAAAAGGGACCACTGAAGATTTAATCTTTAAAGCAGATCGAAAGCTCTAATTGACACAAAGACAAGGCAGATAATATAAAGGAGAAAATAGTCTTGATATAAACAGTGGGGGAGAATGGAGACAGGGATACACTAGAGATCATCGATCCTTTGGTTGGTGACAGGTCGTGGGAGCTGAGAGCTCCCCAGTGTCAGGCTAACACCATCACACATGTGGGAAGGAATGTACCCTGATTTTTCTAAAGAAAATGGAAAGCCACATTTTTAATATAAAATATTATTACTTTTACATATTTACTTTAATGAATATAAAATTATATTTAGGATAAACAAAGCACAACCGCACACTTTATTCAGAGGGAAGGTTCTCCCCTCCCATTCCTTCATTTGTGATTTTGCTTAACAGATTAAAACTGAGCAATTTTTTTCCTTCTTTATAAAAGTAGCCTGATATAGTAGAAAGAATAATAAACTGGGACTCTGGGGCCCCCAGTTCCTGTGTTGGCATTGCCTCTCTTTAGTAAATTATCTACTAGAACCTAGAAGTATGACTGACTATGAACCTTAGGGCCTCCACCTAAACACACTTGGCAGATTGGATGATGTGTGTTCTAAGGTTCCTTTTAGCTTCAACATTCATAGCATTTCAACAAGATCAGGAAGAGAAGTTAAAGGTCATATCATCCAACTCCTCATTCAGTTTTGAAATATGACTATAGGGCAGGCTTTATAATCATGTAACCTGTGCAGTCACACAAGGCCCTATTCTTGCAAGGGCCCCTTGTTGGTTTAATGTTCTGCTGCCACTGCTTTGAAATTTTTAATAATTTGTCAACAGATTCCACATATTTCACTTTATGCTGAGACCTACGTATTATGTAGTTAATCCTGATCTCTATTCTATGGCTTATTCAATAATCTCTATTCTATTCTATTCCTATCTTTATTCTATTATTGGACA
>NW_011888860.1:3320703-3323093 GCF_000151845.1 Pteropus vampyrus | reverse complement strand
TACCAAAATCCTAAAGATTATGCAATCTTAACAGTAATTGTGTTTACCTTTTGGAAAAATTTTTTTCTTCTGAAATTTTTTAGTATTTTTAAATTTCCCATAATTATAGCATATTTACCTTCACCTTGAAAAAACTTTTATTAAAAATATGTAAGATATATTTTCTCTGCTTTGTAAATGGAATGTATGTTTTAAACAGAATTTATCGTTATAACGGTTTTGAACAAGTCAATTTCTGGTTACTCAAAGGAGGCACCTCATCTAAATCAGTATTATAGTACCATGTGTAAGAAACATATTTGCTTTATACAGGGTGTAAAGCTTTTCAAAAGCCTTTACTTTTCTCATTACATGATACAACAAAACTCTATTGTTTCCTCTAATCTGATTTATAATGATTTCATGCTGAGGATCTTTGGAAATATGGCGAAATGAGAGACATCCCCAGATCCCTCCACTTGAGGCAGTGGTAAACTGAACATCTAAAACTCAGTGAAGGGCATACAAACTGCATGCCAGCCTGTCTGAGCGCGTGGGATATGCGCATGAGAGCTGCCACAGATCTGAACCCCGGTGTCCGGTTGTGGACTGAGAGTGATAAAGAGGCTGCCTCTCGCCGCGGAAGGGGCTCCCTGCAAGAGGAAAGGGAGGAGAAAAGAGCGACAAGTTCATGCGGCGAATTCCCTGAACATTCCAGCCTTGGATAGCTGTGATCTCCCTGAGGCTGACTAGCTGCAGGGCCCAGTAAACGGGGAAAAGGATGGAGAAGAGGGACAGGACAACAGAGGAACAACGGCTGATTTTTGCTGGCAGCGGTTGCAGAACCAAGGCTAAGCTGCAGCCCCTAGCCCCTAGCCTAGAAGGCCCCTCTACCCATGCCCTCTGAGACAGATCACCGTGGAGCCTCATGGGAATCTGAGCAAACGCTACCCAGACTGTCGCTGACACAGATAGGTACTGAAACTGATGGTAGAGAGTGTGATTAAATATATACAAAAAAAATTAAAAAGCGTTATTAAGACTTTATATAAAGCAGGGATCCAAGAGACTTAGACACCACCTACTGGAAACCAAATGAAAAGAGCCTTCTTTGCAGCAGGCTAAGGAGACACCTTTATATGATAAATTTTCTTTTTGGAAAAACAGCAGAATACATTTCTATTAATGCCCAGGTGGAAAAATAGTCCATTAAACACCATGAACAACCAAGGTCACAAGGCATCTCAGAGAGAAAGAGAAAAATCTCCAGAAAATAAACTTACAGACATAGAAATATGTGACTTAAATAACAGAGACTTCAGGATGGTACTTCAGAAAAAAACTCAATGGGTTCCAAAATGAGTCATATCAACAATTTCAGGAATTAAAAAACCAACTAGATGAGCAGAGCAAGGAGACTGAACCCCTCAAAAAGAACAGAACAGATCTTCTGGAGGTAAAAAACACACTTCAAGAGCTGAAAAACGAAATAGCAAGCTTGAGAAATAGAGATGACCAAATGGAGGAAAGGATCAGAGATATCGAAGACAGAAATCTAGAAATAAATCAGAAGGAAGAAGAGCAAAACCGAAGAATGAAAAACAATGGAAGAGAAATTCAAGAACTAGCTGATAGCATCAGGAGAGAAAACATAAGAATAATGGGCATTATCGAAGTCAAGGAAAAGGAGCAGGGACTAGAAAGCATTTTCAGACAAATAGTGAATGAGAATTTCCCAAATCCAAGCAATGAGCTGGAGCATGGAATTCAAGAAGTCGACAGAACACCCAATTATCTCAACCTAAAAAGACCTTCATCAAAACACATTGTATTAAAGTTATCAAAAAATCAATGACAAAGATAAAATTCTCAAGGCGCTAGGGAGAAATAAACGGTAACTTATAAAGGAAAACCAATTAGATTATCCTTGGACTTCTCAGCGCAAACCTTACAAGCCAGAAAGAAATTGAAGCAAATATTTAAACTACTAAGTGAAAAGAACTACCAGGCTAGAATAATATATGTATCCAGCTAAGCTCTCTTTTGGATATAAAGGAGAAATTAAGACTTTTCTACACATACAAAAACTGAGAGAATGCTCCACTACAAGGCTTGCACTACAGGATATACTGTAAGGGGTCAGTTCACCTAAAACAAAATGACAAAAAATAAATAAATAAATAAAAAACACCATAATTAGACATAAAGTGACTATTAGGCAAATAGAAGCAGAAGAGTGCAATTCTCACTGAGAACAGGGCATTATAAGCTTAAATAATAAGAGAATTGCTATAACAAGATAGAAATGAATGTTCAACATACATAGGAACAAGCTGAAATAACAATGACTGAAAGGTGGAGGGGAGGATCCAAATATCCAAATTTGCAAAAGAGAATGGAGATAATGCAGG
>NW_011888860.1:3317082-3319213 GCF_000151845.1 Pteropus vampyrus | reverse complement strand
TATTCTCCTCAAACTCTTCCAAAACTTAAAGAGGAGGCAATACTTCCAAATACATTTTATGATGCCAATATTACTCTTATACCAAAACCTGGTAAAGATAACACACACAAAAAAGAAAAATACAGAGCAATAACACTCATGAACACAGATGCAAAAATCTTAAATAAGAAACTAGCAAACCGAATACAGCAATATATTAAAAAGATTATACACCATGATCAAGTGAGCTTCATCCCAGAGGCACAGGGATGGTTCGACATATGCAAATCAATTAATGTGATACACCACATAAACAAAATAAAAAATAAAAATCATATGATCATATCAATAGAAGCAGAAAAAGCCTTCGACAAGATACAGCATCCATTTATGATCAAAATCGGTATAGAAAGTTCCTTAACATAATAAAGTCCATCTATGACAAACCCTCAGCCAACATTATACTTAATGGTGAAAAATGAAAACCCTTCCCTCTAAGATAAGGAACAAGGCAAGGCTGTCCACTATCATCACCGTTATTCAATATAACATTGGAAGTCCTAGCGAGTGCAATCAGACAACAGAAAGATATAAAAGGCCTTCAAACATGTGAAGGACCTATATAGTGAAAACTCCAAGACTCTATTAAAAAAAATTGAAGAAGATACAAAAAAATGGAAAGCTATTCCGTGTTCTTACATTGGATGAATCAACATAGTTAAAATGAACATATTACCTAAAGCATTATACAGATTTAATGCATCCCCATCAAAATCTCATCGGCACTTTTTAAAGAAATAGAACAAAAAATCATCAGATTTGTGTGGAAGCACAAAAGACCCCAAATTTCCAAAGCCAATCTCAGAAAAAAGAATGAAGCCGAAGGCATCATTCTGCCTGACTTCAAATTATACTACAAAGAGACCGTAATCAAAATGGCATGGTATTGGCAGCAAAACAGACACACGGACCAGTGAAACAGAATAGAGATTCTAGAAGTAAATCTATATTCCTATGGGCAAATAATTTCAACAGAAATAGCCAAAAACATACAGTGGAGAAAGGAAAGTCTCTTCAATAAGTGGTGCTGGGAAAACTGGAAGGCCACCTGCAAAAGAATGAAACTAGACTGTTGTCTATCACCACACAGCCAAATTAACTCGAAATGGATTAAGGACTTAAATATAATACCTGAAACAATAAAATCATAAAAGAAAACATAGGAACTAAACTCAAGGACCTTGGACTTAAAGAGGATTTTATGAATTTGACCTCAAAAGCAAGAGAAGTAAACGCTAAAATAAATGAATGGAACTACATCAAACTAAAAAGCTTCAGCAAAAGAAATCATCAACATGGTAAAGAGACAACCATCCGAATGGTAAAATACGTTTGCAAGCAACACCTTCAATAAGGGCCTAATATCCAAAATATACAAAGAACTCATACAACTCAATAACAACAAATAAATAAACGATCCGATCAAAAAATGGGCACAGGACCTGAACAGACACTTCTCCCTGGAAGACATACAAATGGCCAACAAATGTATGAAAAGTTGCTCAACATCACTAACAATTAGGGAGATGCAAATCAAAACCACAATGAAATACCATCTCACACCTGTTAGAATAGCTATAATCAACAGGACAAGTAATTATAACTTCTGGAGAAGATGCACAGAAAAAGGAACCCTCATACACTGCTGGTGGGACTTCAAATCAGTACAGACACTATGGAAAACAGTATGGAGGTTCCTCAAAAATCTAAGAATTGATCTACCATATGATCCAGCAATCCTTCTACTGGGTATTTACCCCCAAAGACTTGAAAACTCATATCCAAAAAGATATTTGCACACGGATGTTCATAGCAGCATTATTCACAGTGGCCAGGACATGGAAGCAACTGACATGCCCTACGATAGATGATTGGCTAAAGATGCAATGGTATATATATTCAATGGAATATTACTCATCCATAAGAAGAGATGAAATACTGCCATTTGCAACAACATGGATGGACCTCGAGGTAATCATGCTAAGTGAAATAAGGAAGACAGAAAAAGTTGAAAATCACATGATATCACTTATATGTGGGATATAAACCTAAAAGCAACAAATGAGCAGGACAAACAGAGACTCATGGACAT
>NW_011888860.1:3316024-3317032 GCF_000151845.1 Pteropus vampyrus | reverse complement strand
GGCAAATAGAAGCAGAAGAGTGCAATTCTCACTGAGAACAGGGCATTATAAGCTTAAATAATAAGAGAATTGCTATAACAAGATAGAAATGAATGTTCAACATACATAGGAACAAGCTGAAATAACAATGACTGAAAGGTGGAGGGGAGGATCCAAATATCCAAATTTGCAAAAGAGAATGGAGATAATGCAGGTGCAAAAGAAAATGGAAGACTGTATGTATATAACAATCCTTTTCATAATCTTAATGGTAACCACACAGCAAAGATTCAGAATCGAAGTATATAACATAAAACAAAAAGGACCAGAGGCAAAACCCACAAAAGACATCCAAAATAAAGAAAACAGAAACACAAGGACAAGGAAGCAATGGAAACACCGAGCTACCAGAAGGCAAAAGATAAAACGGCTATAAGAAGACCTCATATTTCAATAATCACCCTAAATGTAAATGGACTGACCTCACCAATAAAAAGGCACAGAGTTGCAGAATAGATCAAAAAACAATGTCCAACCCTATGCTGCCTCCAGGAGTCACATCTCAGTACCAAAGACAAATATAGACTCACAGTGAAAGGGTGGAAAATGATATTCCAAGCAAATGGCATTCAGAGAAAAGCAGAAGTAGCAGTACTAATAGCAAATGAAATAGACTTCACAATAAAAAAGGATGAAGAAAGATAGTGAGGGACACGACATAATGATAAAGGGAATCATGCACCAAGAAAACATAACACATATTAATATCTATGCTTCCAATCAGGGAGCCCCGAAATATGAAAAGCAATTACTAACAGAACTAAAGGAAGGAATCGACCAAAACGCTATCATAGTAGATGACCTAAATACCCCACTGTTGGATATGGACAGATCATCCAAACAGAAAATCAATAAGGAAATAACAGCCTTAAACGACACATTAGATCAACTGGACATAATTGACATTTTCAGAGCCTTCCATCCCCAAACAGCTGCTTATACATTCTTCTCTAGTGCACATGGAACATT
>NW_011888860.1:3310726-3313289 GCF_000151845.1 Pteropus vampyrus | reverse complement strand
AAAAAAATAATAAATAAATAAATAAAATGATTTCATGCTATTGATATTCTTTCAACTTCTCACTATAAGATTTTATGATGCTTGGTGTTCAATTTTATTATAAACCACTTCTTGCTTTAACAACTCTGCCATATAATGCAATGGTAACACTGGCTGAATGTTCAGTAAGTCAGACTCTTACATCTTCATTTAAGAAATGAAGATTTGAGTAATTTCTTATATAAGAAACATTAATGAAAAATAAACTTGTTCCTTGAAAAATATGGCAAAATGGGCACCAAGTTCTAGCTTTAGCTGTGAACTATATATATATATTATACATAGTATAGTAAATTTTATATAGAGAGAATTTGTACTTAGAGCCCTACCCTGTTCCTGCCATTTTCAATATCATATTCAGTTTCCCATGATTGGCAGCATGACTTCTGCCTCTACATCTTTGTCGAAGTTCCTTCCTCTTGCCATGGACATCAATGATTTGCTCACCACTAAAACCTTTTATATTTTTCAGTTCTCATCACAGCTGAACACTTTATGGCATTTTGACAACTCCCAAGTATTTTCTTTTCAAATACTTCTCTTTTTATGATACTCTTCTTTTCTTCTTTTTCATTCTTTTTTTCTGATTATTCTTCTTTAGTTTCCTTAATTATACACCTTTTTTCTTCCCATTCTTTCAATGTAAGAGCTCTCAACAATTGCACTCTTCTTCATTCTTCAATCATCTCCAAATACATATGAACTAACTCTAAAGGTTGTAATACATATCTATATGCTGATGCCTGAAAAATATTAATATAAGAAAGCTTTGGCTCTCCTCTGCATTCACTTAGTGAACTACTTACTTGGCATTCCAGAAGAATTTTATGTTCAATTGTATCCAAAAATAATTCAAGAAAACCTCCTGTATTCTCTACAGGATATCTTGAGTATAACAACTAGATTCTGTGCTTCTCTTTGAATAGATGGTATTCAATTGATATACTCAAGATATCCTTCTCATCTCACCATCCAACAAACCAACACAGCCTCTGTGTTGGGATGTTAACCATAACCTCCTAATTGGTCTCATGAATTACATATCACCATTAACATCCATCCTCTAAACTTCCTTCAAAGCAAATATTTCTAAAATAAAACTGGTGAAGCTACTCCTATACTGAAAACAGTCATTGGCTCCTATTACCTATAGGTCCAAACTTAACAAACAAGAATACTAAGAGCTAGTGTTTGACTACCTCTTTAGTTTGATAACCTCTGTATTTTATGAGTTATCAATTCATTTGTGATTACATGTACCTTTATACTTTCTTCCCATTCTGCCCAGAATGTCTTTTCAAACTTATACCTATATGGAAAACATCTACTTATATGAAAATAGATATTGCCCCCTTCTCTGAGAGTTATGCACTTCTCTTTAGTATTATTGTTTGAGCATTATATTAACACACTATGTAGTCTAGTAAGTGTAGTTTTCGTTTAATTTCAGTTCTTTTCACTTACTCCATAAAGCAGTAATACATAGCACAATGTATAGTACAGAGTAATGTTCAACAAACACTTTTGAACTGAAATCTCATCAATTTTTTGCAAATATGAGGCAGAAGAGAATATTTGTGATTGTCAGTCAAATCAATGAAAGTCATAACTCAAGTTAATTAAAAGACATGATGAATCAAAGTAATCATTTCATAGCAAGTATATTTAACTATTAAATTGGTTTGTCATGATAAAAACTCGATTTCATTTTAATTGAAAAAATCTATGATTTCAGAGTAGAAAGCTCACATTCTCTTGATGATTTGACATTTTCTAATTATTTGGTGTAGTTTAAAGACCTTCAATGGCATGTCTTACTCTGCTTTCTTTTCTGTGCAGCAAAGAAATGCTGAACAACTGTCATAACTTATTATTTAATGTTTCAAAGTAATTATTTAAAGCCTGTAGTTGTCACTGTACTACTGAACTTTTTGTTTCCCAGTAGAAACACAATAACATTCATCACTACACTGCATGATATTGTTAGCTTAAAAGTGTCATGTTTAAACTTTTAAATGTGTAATTTGCTTTAGATTGCTTTAGAAATATTTTATACTTGATACTTTCTGTTCAACTTAGACAACTAATCACTTTTGAAAAATTATGCTAGTAATTTCATATTTCTCTATATGGTAAATGTTCATAAGTAACTTACTTATCCATGATATTAATCTCTACATAAATCATTTTCAAGACAAAATGCTCTGAGTAATAGTTGTCTTTGGTGAGGCTCAAATTAGGTATAGAATATAAACAGTATAATGAACTAGAGCAACAGTACAAAAATGGAGAATTTGATGAGAATAAGAAAATAATGTATATCTAAGTATATCACATAAAATCGCCATCAGTGTTTAGATTGAAATAAATATTTCCCATGTAAATAAAATGAGTGTGACCTTTACTTGAAAGACAAATATGAACAAATTTTTTGTTTTATTTTTTTTTATAGTTACCTAGTGGTTATATTGTTATTTTACTTCTTTGTAAACTAATATTGTATTTTCAACATTTATTTTTTTTT
>NW_011888860.1:3307797-3309466 GCF_000151845.1 Pteropus vampyrus | reverse complement strand
ACATCAAGGAAGCTGACTATGGAATAAATACCTTGACTCTACTCTACTGCTTCTCTCTAGTCTTTGTTCATAGTCATTTTGGTACACTTCAGCTAGAAGCTTAGGGGCCTCAGAGCCTCTTGATGTAACCCATGTTTATTAGCGCTCCAATGATGATCAATATGGAGAAGGATGGGGAGTAGGTCTAGAGGGGCAAATGGAGACAACCAACATTATATATATGTTAACATTATGTGTTATACATAATATCATCTTGAGGGATAGTCCAGTAAGTAACTATATTATCCTTCCTCCTTTCCCAGATTCTGAATAACTTGAGAAATAGTAATAAAACTAAAAGATCAAACTATTCCTTTTCTTGATAGGAGAAGCTAGATTAAAAGATATAACTTTAAGTTTATTTTCCAGGTAAGTTCGCAAACACCGAGTATTAAATCTGAAAGACTTACTCATCTATTCGTGACAATCTAAACTGGGACAGTTCAGGTGTATACGCCATATAGCAGGATCCATGCTTCTTTTAAGCAAATTAGCCCCAAGAGAAAATAGCATTGAGTGAGAATATCTGGCCATTCTTCTCAAATTTACAATTCAGATTTACTAAATGCTGTGATAACACATCCTATAGTAATGCAAATTTGTGTATAAAATGTATCACGACTGGCTTTTCTCCTGATTCCAGGACTCCCAGCTATCACGTGGGAATAGAAGAAACTCCAGTACTTGAGAAGAGGAAAGGAAGTTGTAGAGGAAAAGGTGCAGGGTGGCAGTGAAATGGTAACCATCCTCACCTCAGGAAGTTGGGAGATAGAGGGTATTTCTTCTGCTGTAAGTATTCATTCTCCTGATCGAATCTGCCCATATCAAATGTTGAAATTAGCACGAACAAACCAGGACATTTTGGTAATTGCTGCCTCTGTTCCAGAAGTCTCTGCCAACCTTAGGACCCAGAATGATCCCCATTGATATTTAACTTGGATCAACAACAATCGAGTGGCATCAAAGTCAGGATTTGTATTGATTTGAAATCTGAAGTCAAGTGTTCAAAACTCCAGCCAGCTCACCCTAGTTATTCATTAACTTTTCAATAACAAGACCTCACTTTTAACATGACTAAAAATTTTAAACCTTGCATATGGTATTAGGGATATATAGTAAGGAAGAAAGAAGTAAGTAAAGAGGCATTTAGATAAAATTGTTTCTCATTGAATCAAGAGCATAAAAAAATGTATATTGCCTTCTAATGATATAGTTATCTATTTAATAATAATGTTTTGTTTTGTTATGTCAAATTAAATATTTAGAAGGATATACTCTAAATTGTAAACACCGGATAGCTGTACTGACAATATATTTTAAATTAATTTTTGTTTATATGTTTTTTATTAAATTTACATTAAAACTACATAAGCTATATAATTTTATATTTTAAAAAAAACACTATTTTAATTGTACTGGAACCTCAATGATGTGATTTCTTACTTATATTGTCACTTTATAAAATATGCAATAACATTAGTAAAATTTGATGAATTTAAAAATAAGTATAGTGGAGAGTCCCGCCTGAGAAAGAACCTAGAATTTCAAAACTGTGAATTGTTTACTACATCTTCAGGTTATGTTTTTAGGAAAAATCTTTTGATTGGTCTGTTTAGTTAAACATACACCA
>NW_011888860.1:3304973-3306922 GCF_000151845.1 Pteropus vampyrus | reverse complement strand
GCTAAAGCAGAGTAATGTAAGAGACTTATTTCTGAGCACTCATGTGACATCTATCTGTGGAGCTCTTAGAAATAGCTAGAGGATATGTTGAAAGATGCTGATTTCTGTCATTCAAGCATGTAGTGATGATGCCTTCATAATTTGGATATTTAGAGTTACTTATGGTAGTCATAAGCTGGTCTGGCCAGCAAACATTTGGATTGCATAAGCCTCGTTTGTTAAGAAACACACGCTATATGATTTTTTTTTTTTTCATTTTTATAACCCAACACAGAGAGATTAAAATTCTGTTCTAGTGATTTTTTTCCCCCTAAGGAGGTCTCTCTGTTTTGGAAGAATTTTTTGAAACTGCAATTTAACAATATCTTTCTCTCAAAGAAGTTACGTTATACCCTAAATAAATTAGTTTAATATGTGTATAGCTGATTCTTGTTTTATAAACAAAATCTCAGCTGATAGGTAAGCCAGTTAATTCAATAAAACTAATCAATTCAAGGAACAAAATAAAAAAAAGAAATTGTCAGTCAGTTCAGTCAGAAAGTAAAGTGATGTTTCTCCTTGAAAAGTCCATGGAGAATAAGATAGCTGGATCACACCAACCAGTGTACTGCTGATTTTGCAAACAAAAGAATAAAATAAAATATCTTGATTCCAAATATTCTATTATTTCACTAGGTGGCATAGTCACCTAAAGATCAAAAATCTCTGTGTGGAATGGGGGTAGGGATGGGTTGGGGGGAGGAGGAATCAGAATGAAGATGAAACAAATTGATAATATATTCATTAGAAAGTCTTTGTGATGGAAGGGAAGGTTAAATAGCACATGTTATAGCTGAGATCAAGTCACTAAGGTGTCCTAGACGTTACTGCTGTGTATGATTTTCTCTTAATATTCTTTTAACTGAAGTTTTTTTCTAATATTTAATAATAAAAAAGAAAGTCAAGGTAGCTATAAAATGCTGTGAGTTCAAGTTGAAATATCTTCCATTACTTCTTTTAGTCTGTTCAGAGACACAGACTTTGTCAAGTTCATCATTAAAAAAAATTTGAATGCAAAGATGGCAGACTAGGTAAAAGCAGAGATCATCTCCTCTCAGGCCGCATTAAAACTACAACCAAATTATAAAAAATAATCAACGTGGAGAATTACCTGAAGTATAGCAAATCATAACACTTAGATTTGATAATATAAAGAGAGAGTTACATCAAAGACAGTAGGTGGGCAAAGTCAAAAATTGGGCTGGACCAGCACAATGGGGTCATGGTGGAGCACCAGGAGGGAGGACAAAACTGCAGATTCCCACCTCCCAAAAGGGGAGAAGAGTCCTAACCCCACACAGGGTCTCCCCAGCCCAGAGTCCCAGCCCAGGGAAGAGGAATTTCCAAAAAATCTGACTGTAAATATCAGAAGGAATTCTGGCCTTCGGGGTGAGAAGGAAAGAGACTGAAATCTCAGATGCTTCTTTAAAGGGCCCATGCATGCAGGCTCTCTTGCCACCAGACACTCACCTGGGGCACTGGCAGTGGGATGGAAGCTCTGGCAAGATTCAGACAGGGAAAGAGTGAAGTACTTGATGCCAGAGCTAGGACTGGACAAGAAGCTACCATTGTGCCTTAGTCGGGCCCCCCTACAGGGCAGTCTACAGACCTTCAACACCAGCTTCCTGTGCAGACTCCTCCCCCACACAGCCAGTTCTGAAACTGCACTGGCTTGAAGAGATCAGCCTGTCCCACCCAAACTGTATATTGTCCAGGGCACCTTGACCTCAGCCAGCTCTGTGAGCACATTTTGGGGACAGTCTCAGGCAGATCACTGCTACCAACATGGGCCTGGGCAGATCACCAGGAACCGTAGGCCAGTCCCAGACAGCAGCTAGTCTCACTGTGATCTGTGATTAGTGGGAATGCGTGGGCATATAAATTGCAGCAAAACTGAGGATGTATTGGCT
>NW_011888860.1:3300860-3304533 GCF_000151845.1 Pteropus vampyrus | reverse complement strand
CCACCTAATCCACAAATTACCTGCAGCAAGCCTGCTCTCAGGCAACCCAATCCCATCCTGTGCTTTCCTTGGGTCAAGAATTCAATAATGAATAATAGAACTCAGTTTGGGCGGCACACAAAATGCCCATGCATCCGGAAGAAGCTCTCAATGGCAGGCCATAAACACATGCCTATGGGCTTCAGTAACTCTTGAATAGATCTCGGGTGTTTGCAGGCTAGAGGTGGGCAGCAGCTGGCCTTGCTGTCATCTGAAACTTGTACAGAGAGCCACAAAGACAGTGCTAGCATGTAAACTGACACTGCACTGGAAGGGGGAAATCTGCTTGATATATCCAGGTGACTCCCTGGGTCCTGCAGCCAATGCATATATCACCCAGAGGTGCTTCCAGTTGTGGAATTTACGGACAATTGACAGGCAGCCTCAGGCATTGAGGAGCACTAGTCCTTCTCCTAAACTGCCCCAGGCCCAATACTGGGGGTAACTGGACCATGGCTTACAGCATTGTCTCTCCATTTACCTATAAATCTAACATAGGTAGCAACCATCTGCAGATTGCTTTGTAGCCCTCACCAAGTAGCCCTGAGCAATCAAAAGCAGTGGCTGACTTTGACCTAATGAGAGCCCCTCCCAAGGGACCACAAAATCAACACATCTGGAGGCTGGCACAAGATACAACGGAGCAACTCCTGACTAGCCCCATAAGTGGTACACACAAAGGGCAGTCTCAACAATTACAGAAGCCTGCTAGGTCAAATCTCACTCAGTGGAGTCAGCCCCAACATAGCAACTCTTACTCTGTGGGCACAGCCAATTCCTACACTTAGTCAGCCTGAGCATTAATCCTATCCACTGATGTATTAACACCAATAAAAGCTTAGCTGTAACAGAAGATCACACACACAACTCACACAAGGATCATATCTAGAGACCCCAACCCAGGAGATTAGGGCGAGTGCACCACTAGGCACCACAGGACACCCTCCACATAAGGCTACCTGACCAAGGCTGAGAGATGAAACAAATATTTCTATAGAAATAAACACAGAGAGGCTAATAAAATGAGAAAACAAAGAAACATGCCACAAATTAAACAACAGGAGAAAACTTCAGAAAAGAAGCTAAATGAAATGGAGGCAAGCAACCTACCAGAGACAGTTCAAATAATGGTTATAAGGATGCTCAATGAACTTATGGGGAGAATGGATGAGCACAATGAGCACCTCAACAGAGAGACAGTAATCATAAAAAATGACATAGAAACCTTAGAAAAGAACTAGACAGAAATAAAGAATACAATAACTGAAATAAAGAATACACTAGAAAGATTCAACAGTAGATTGGACAAAGCAGAAGATCAAATCAGTGAACTGGAAGATAAAGTAGCAGAAAACACCTAACTGGAACAGCAAAAAGAAAAAAGAATTTTAAAAAAATGAGAATAGTTTAAGACACCTCTGGGATAACATGAAGTGTAACAATATCTATACCATAGGAGTACCAGAAGGAGAAGAAAGAGAACAAGGGATTGAGAATCTATTTGAAGAAATAATGACAGAAAACTTCCCTAACCTGGCAAAGAAATTAGACATACAAGTCCAGGAAGCACAAAGAGTCCCAAACAAGAAGAATTCAAACAGACCTACACCAAGACACATCATAATTAAAATGACAAAGGTCAAAGACAAAGAGAGAATCTTAAAAGCAGTAAGAGAAAGGCTGCTAGTTATTTACAAGGGTACCCCCATAAGAATGTCTGCTGATTTTTCAATGTAAACTTTGCAGGCCAGAAGGAACCAGTAAGAAAGAAATATTCAAAGTTATGAAAAACAAAAATCTATGACCAAAAATACTCTACCCAACAAGGCGTTTGATTAAAATGAAAGGTGAGATAAAGAGTTTCCCAGACAGGAAAAAAGCTTAAGGAATTCATCACCAACAAGCCAGTATTATAAGAAATGTTAAAGGGACATCTGTAAAAAAAAAAAAAAAAAAAAAAAAGGGAGGAAAACAAATAAATACAAATAATAAAATGACAATAACTATGTACCTACTGATAATCACTTTAAATGTAAGTGGATTACATGTTCTAATCAAAAGATATAGGGTAGCCGAATGGATAAGAATACAAGACCCATGCATATGCTGCCTACAAGATCCCCACTTCAGATCAAATGACACACACAAACTGATAGTAAAGAGATGGTAAAACATATTTCATACAAATGGAAATAAAAAAATAAAAACTGGAGTAGGAGTACTTATATCAGACAAAATAGACTTTAAAGCAAAGGTTATAATAAGAGACAAAATAGGGCAATACATAATGATAAAGGGATCAATACATCAAGAAGTCAAGACCCTAGTACACATAAATGCATTCAACATAGGAGCACCTACAGACATAAAGTAATTATTGACTGATATAAAAGGAGAGATCAATAGTAATACACTCATAGTCAGGGAATTTAACACCACATTGACACCAATGGACAGATCTTCCAGACAGAAAATCAATGAGAAAACAATGAGACTAAAAGACACACAAGATCAGATGAATATAATAGATATTTTCAGAGCATTTCACCCCAAAGCAGTAAAACGTACATTTTTCTCAAGTGCACATGGAACTTTTTCTGGGGAAGACCACATATTAGGCCATAAAACAAGTACCAGTAAATTTAAGAAGATTGAAATTGTATCTCCAATCATAATGGTATGAAACTAGAAATCAATTACGAGAAAAAAACTGGAAAATATACAATTACATGAAGGCTAAATAACATGCTACCAAAAAATAAATGGGTTAACAATTACAGCCAGAAAGAAATCAAAAGATTCCTAGAGACAAATGAAAATGAAAACTCAATGACTCAAAATCTATGGGACAGTGAAAGCAGTATTTTTTTTTAAATTTGTTTTTAATTAAGTTTATTGGGGTAACATTGGTTAATACAATCATATAATTTTAAGGTGTACATTAGCATTTGACATCTGTATATTCTACTGTGCGTTCACCACCCAAAGTCCAGTTTCCTTCAGCTACCATATATTTGATTCCCTTTACCTATTTCACCCTCCCCCGACCCCCTATATTTTTGACCCCCTTACCACGTCTACTCCCCTTCGCCCCCCCGCCACCATCTCACTAGTAACTACTACTCTAGAGTCTACTGGTAACCACTAGCCTATAGTCCATGTCCATGAGTCTCTGTTTGTTTGTCCTGCTCATTTGTTGCTTTTAGGTTTATATGCCACATATAAGTGATATCATGTGATTTTCAACTTTTTCTGTCTGGCTTACTTCGCTTAGCATGATTATCTCAAGGTCCATCCATGTTGTCGCAAATGACAGTATTTCATCTCTTCTTATGGCTGAATATTATTCCATTGTATTTATGTACCACAGCTTATTTAGCCAATCATCTATTGTAGGGCACTTTGGTTGCTTCCATGTCCTGGTCACTGTAAATAATGCTGCTATGAACATTGGTGTTGAAAGCAGTCTTAAGAGAGAAATTCATAGCATACAGGCCTACCTCGAGAAATAATAAAAATCACTATAACCTTACACTTAGAGGAACTAAAAAAAGAACAGCAAAGTCCAAAGGGAGTAGAAAGAAAGAAAGAATAAAGATCAAAGCAGAAATAAACAAAATAGAATCTAGAAAAA
>NW_011888860.1:3292234-3297005 GCF_000151845.1 Pteropus vampyrus | reverse complement strand
TCCTCTTTAAGTCCAAGGTCCTTGAGTTTAGTTCCTATGTTTTCTTATATGCATTTAATTGTTTCAGGTATTATATTCAGGTCCTTAATCCATTTGGAGTTAATTTTGGTGTGTGGTGATAGACAACAGTCTAGTTTCATTCTTTTGCAGGTGGCTTTCCAGTTTTCCCAACACCATTTATTGAAGAGGGTTTCCTTTCTCCACTGTATATTTTTTGGCTTTTTTTGTCAAAAATTCTTTGCCCATATAAAAGATCTAAAATAAGTCTGGACTCTCAATTCTGTTCCGCTGGTTCCTGTGTCTGTTTTGCTGCCAATACCATGCTTTTTTAATTACTGTCACTTTGCAGTATAATTTGAAGTTGGGCAGAGTGATACCTCTGGCCCCATTCTTTTTTCTAAAGATGGCTTTGACAATTCAGGGTCTTTTGTGCTTCCATACAAATCTGAGGATTTTATGTTCTATTTAAAAAATGCTGATGAGATTTTGATGGGGATTGCATTAAATCTGTATAGTGCTTTAGGTAATATGGTTATTTTAACTATGTTGATTCTTCCAATCCAAGAACACAGAATAGCTTTCCATTTCTTTGTATCTTCTTCAATTTCTTTTAATAGGGTCTTGTAGTTTTCACTATATAGGTCCTTCACATTTTTCATTCAATTAATTCCTAGGTATTTTATTCTTTTTGTTGCAATTGCAAAAGGAATTATTTTTTTCCACTTTTTTCCTGACACTTCATTATTAGAGTATAAGAACAATATGGATTTTTTACCATTAATTTTGTATTTAGAAACTTTACTGTATTTGCTTATTGTTTCTAGTAGTGTTGTTATAGAGTCTTTAGGGTTTTTTATTATATAGAGAATCATGTCATCCACAAATAGTGACAATTTGACTTCTTCATTTCCTATTTGGATGCCTTTTATATCTTTCTCTTGTCTGATTGCACTCGCTAGGACCTCCAAAGTTATATTAAATAATGGTGGCGATAGTGGACAGCCTTGCCTTATTCCTGATCTTAGAGGGAAGGGTTTTAGTTTTTCACCATTAAATAAAATGTTGGCTGAGGGTTTGTCATAGATGTCCTTTATTATGTTAATGTACTTTCTTTCTATACCGATTTTGTTAAGTGTTTTCATCATAAATGGATGCCGTATCTTGTCAAAGGCTTTTTCTGTAACTATTGATATGACCATATAATTCTTATTTTTTAATTTATTTATGTTGTGTATCACATTAATTGATTTGCGTATATTTAACCATCCCTGTGTCCCTGGGATGAAGCCCACTTGATCGTGGTGTATAATCTTTTTAATATATTGCCATATTCAATTTGCTAGTTTCTTATTTAGGATTTATGCATCTGTGTTCATGAGAGTTATTGCTCTGTAGTTTTCTTTTTCTGTGTTATCTTTCCCAAGTTTTGGTATCAGGATAATATTGGCCTCATAAAATGAGTTGGGAAGTATTGCCTCCTCTTCGATTTTTGGAAGAGTTTGAGGAGAATAGATATTAAATCTTCTTTGAATATTTGGGAGAATTCACTGGTGAAGCGGTGTGGTCCAGGACTTTTACTTTTTGGTAGGTTTTTGATGATTGTTTCAATTTCTGTACTGCTGATCACTCTATTTAGATTTTCCAGATCTTCTTGATTCAGTCTAGGAAGATTGTATTTTTCTAAGTACTGGTCCATTTCTTCTAGGTTATTCAATTTGGTATTATGTACTTTTTCATAGTATTCTTATATGATTGTTTGTATTTCTGTGATGTCAGTCGTAATTTCTCCCCTTTCATTCCTGATTTTGTTTGTGTCCTTTCTCTTTTTTCTTCAGTGAATCTAGCCAGGGGTTTGTCAGTGTTATTAACCTTCTCAAAGAACCAGCTCTTTGTTGTATTTATTTTTTCTATTGTTTTGTTTGTTTGTTTGTTTTCAATTTCATTTATTTCTGCTCTAATTTTGATTATTTCTTTCCTTCTATTGACTTTAGGCTTCATTTGTTCTTCCTTTTCTAGTTTTTTAAGATAAGCATTAGGTTGTTTATTTGGGCTCATTCTTGTTTTTGGATATAGGCCTGTAAAGATATGAACTTTCTTCTTGTGACCATTTTTGCTGTGTCTCAAAAGTTTTGATAAGTTGTACTATCATTATCATTCATTTCTATGTATCTCTTGATCTCTCTTTTAATTTCTTCTGTGACCCAGTTATTCTTCGGTAGCATATTGTTTAATCTCTATGTATTTGTGGTTCTTCCTGATTTCTTTTTGCAGTTGATCTCTAGTTTCAAAGCATTATGATCAGAGAACATGGCTGGTATGATTTCAACCCTCTTATATTTGTTGAAGCTATCTCTGTGTCCCAGTATATGGTTGATTCTTGAGAATGTTCCATGTGCACTAGAGAAGAATGTATAAGCAGCTGTTTGGGGATGAAAGGCCCTGTAAATGTCAATTATGTTCAGTTGTTCGAATGTGCCATTTAAAGTTGTTATTTCCTTATTGATTCTCTGTTTGGATGATCTGTCCATTTCCAACAGTGGGGTATTTAGTATATCCCCAACTACAATAGTGTTTTACTCTGTTTCTCCCTTTAGTTCTGTTCATAATTGCTTTACATATTTCAAGACTCCCTGATTGGGAGCATAGATATTAATAAATGTTATGTCTTCTTGGTGCATGATTCCCTTAATCATTGTGAAGTGTCCCTCGGTATCTTTCTTTATCTTTTTTATTTTGAAGTCTATTTCATCTGATATTAGTATCGCTACTCCCACTTTTCTCTGAATGTCATTTGCTTGAAATATGCTTTTCCACCCTTTCACTGTTAGTCTATATTTGTCTTTGGAGCTGAGGTGTGTCTACTGGAGGCAGCATATGGTTGGGTATTGGTTTTTGATCCTTACTGCAACTGTGTGCCTTTTTATTGGTGAGTTCAGTCCATTTACATTGGGGGTGATTATTGAAATATGAAGTCTTTTTATAGCCATTTTATCTTTTGCTTTCTGGTAGTTCAGTGTTTCCATTGCTTCCTTGTCCATGTGTTTCTGTTTCCTTTATTTTGGTTGGCTTTTCTGTGTTTTACCTCTGGTTATTCTTGTTTCATGTTAAATATTTCAATTCCGAATCTATGGTCTGTGGTTACCATTATGAATATGGAAAGGATAGTTTTATATAAATATACAGTCTTGCATTTTCTTCTGTGTGTGCCTTATCTCCATTCCCCTTTGCAAATTTGATCTTTGAATACTCCCCTTTTCAGTCGTTGTTATCTCAATTTGTCCCTATATATGCTGAACATTCATTACTATCTTGTTATAACAATTCGCTTCTTATTATTTAAGCTATAAAGCCCTGTTCTTAGTAAGGGTTGCACTCCTCTGCTTCTATTTGCCTGATAGTCACTTTACTCCTAATTATGTTTTTTTTGTTGTTGTAATTTTGTTTTAAGTGAGCTGACCCCTTTCAGTATTTCCTGTAGTGCAGACCTCATAAGGAGAATTTCCTCAATTTTTGTATGTCTAGAAATGTCTTAATTTCTCCTTCATATCTAAAAGAGAGCTTAGCTAGATACATTATTCTAGGCTGCTAGTTCCCTTCACTTAATAGTTTGAATATTTGATTCCACTCCTTTCTGGCTTCTAAGGTCTGTGCTGAGAAGTCTGACTATAATCTAATGGTTTTCCTTTATAACTTATAGTTATAGAAAACTTACAGTTACCGTTTTCCTTTCCCTAGCTGCTCTGAGCATTCTGTCTTTGTCATTGATTTTTGATAATTTTAAAACAATGTGTCTTGATGAAGGCCTTTTCAGGTTGAGATAATTGGGTGTTCTGTTGACTTCTTGAATTCTATGCTCCAGCTCATTCCTTAGACTTGGGAAATTCTCGTCAACTATTTGTCTGAAAGTACTTTCTACTCCCTGCTCCTTTTCCTTGCCTTCAATATTGCCCATTATTCTTATGTTTCCTCTCCTGATGGTATCAGCTAGTTCTTGAACTTCTCTTTCATTATTTTTCATTCTTTCTATCTCTCTTCTTCCTTCTGATTTATTTCTAGATTTCTGTCTTCGATATCTCTGATCCTTTCCTCCATTTGGTTGGCTCTATTTCTCAAGCTTGTTATTTCATTTTTCAACTCTTGCAGTGTGTTCTTCATCTCCAGAAGTCTATTTGGTTCTTTTTGAGGGTTTCAATCTCCTTACACTGTTCAACCAGTTGTTTTTTTTAAATTTCTGAAATTGTTGATTTAAGTTGTTTTGGATCTCACTGAGTTTCAGAAGTCCCATCCTGAATTCTCTGTCATTTAAGTGCATATTTCTATGTCTATAAGCTTATTTTCTGGAGATTTTTCTCTTTCTTTCTGAGATGTCTTGTCACCTTGGTTGTTCATGGTGTTTAATGGACTATTTATCAGCCTGGAAATATTTTTGGAAATCATCCTGCTGTTTTCCTTTAAAACAAATGTAGTGTAAGTAAATCTTGTTTTTCTAGTAAACAGAATATTTGATCTGATTCCAGTAAAATTGTGCATGCAAGAAAATGTTTCTCCACTGATTTTAATGGCAACATCAAAAGTACATTCATCATTGCACAGCCCTCAGAATTGAGTAGATTTTATTACCCCTGACCAAGTCAGAAACTAAACTTTTGTACATTTTTAGTATTGTTTTACCATGCCATCTTTATATACTAAATTAAATTATGCAAAAACCAAATAAGATTTTTGCAGAATTCTGTAATCTTTAGGAGAGTTAGAGAAGAGAGAGGTTAGA
>NW_011888860.1:3285474-3289839 GCF_000151845.1 Pteropus vampyrus | reverse complement strand
ACCGTTAGGAGAATTTATCTTTAGAAAAATTCAGCAAGAGATGGTTAATACTTTTGTAAGAAAAATCACAGAAGGTATTAGTAATGACAAGAATTCGAAGTATTAAAAATGTTTACAGAATTACTAGAGGAGTTAATTAATCAGTTAACATGAGCCCACATTAAGCAGGAATGAAATCTTTGCCAAATATGAAAATAATAACAGGAAAAATATTATTTTAAAACAAAGCCAAAACAATAAAACTGCATTAATAGTCTACGATTTAAAGTTGAATTCTGAGTTTCAATGTGGCCCCCAAGGAGTCACAATCTAAGAATTCAGAAATAAGTTAGTATTCATTCTGCAATCCAACAATAATAATTGTTGAGAATGATAGTGATAAATGTAACAGTAGCAGCCAACATGCACTGACTGCTTACTATACCAGAACTATGTTTCTATGTATTATGTCTTATTTAGTTTCCTCGACAACCTATAAAGTTCGATTTTATTACTACTCATGTTTTATAGATGAGGAAATTTCAAGCCTCTCCTGAGTCTTAGAGGAGTTAAGTAACTTGTCCAAACCCCAGCTATTAAAATTTAAAGTTGGAATAAGACCTTAGGCAGTGAAATTCCAAAGTTACCACTAAGAAAAAACAAGACTTGAATGACAGAATGACTGAATGCAACTACTGTCTCTGCGCCTATTATGTATCCTGTTTTATTTTGCCTGCCAGTCTGAGAAACCATTTTATCGAAACTACTCAGTTGCTGAACATTCAAGCATTAATTACAAAGGTAACACATGCCCAATCGAATAAAACTGCTGTTAATTGGTGTCCTACTGCTGAGACACATATGGACAAGCAGTATGTGTCAGGAAATTTTCATTCAGGTTAAAGAAACCAGGTATCAAACTCTCAGGAAAACTTGATTTAAGGAGCAGAAGCTTTGTCTACCCACGCTAGCTCCACTTTGCTAACACACATGGCACTGAATAAATTGTCTTTACTGATTTCAATATCGCCATTGGGATATTAATTTATTATTAACACACAGTTAAATGACTAACAATTGTATTTTCACTCCTTCTTGGCGTACTATTTAAAATCATAATCATATAATTAAATTATTTGGAATGATTGTTATTTTTATTTTTTATTTTAATGAAGTACTTCTACCCAGTTTTTATTGTTTGTCTTTCTTAAACATTTGTTTTATGTTTAAATTAATTTTATTGTGCTGACATTGGTTAATAAAATTACATAGGTTTCAAATGCACAGTTCAATAATATATCATATATATATTGCACTGTGTTTTCACCATCCAAAGAAGATTTCTTATCACCACATATTTGACCCCCTTTATCCTTATCTACCTTCCCCTCTCCTACTTTTCCCCCTGGTAACCACTAAACTGTTTTCTGTGTCTAAGAGATTTTGTTTATTTGTTCATTGCTTTCAGTTTTATATCCCACATATGAGTGAAATCATATGGTTCTCAACATTTTGTGTCTGACTTATATCACTTAGCAAGATAATTTCAAGATCCGTCCATGTCATTGCAAAAGGCAGTATTTCATCTTTTCTTAAGGCTGAATAATATTCCATTTTATATATGTATCACAGCTTCTTTATCCAATCTATCAAAAGATATTTTGGTTGTTTCCATGTCTTAGCCACTGTGGATAATGCTTCAATGAACATTGAGGTGCATATATCTTTACGGATAAATGTTTTCAAAATTTTGGAGTAAATACCAGAAGAAGAATTATGAGTCATATGGTAATTCTATTCTTAATGTTTTCCACACTGTTTTCAATAATTGCTGTGCCAATTTACATTTCTACCAGCAGTTCCTTCTTCTCCCAGTCAGATGGTTGCCTCTTTGTTTTGTTGATGATTTCTTTTGCTGTGCAGAAGCTTTTTAGTTTGATATAGTTCCATTCATTTATTTTTGCTTTTACTTCCCTTGCCAATGAGGTCAAATTATTAAAATCCTCTCTAAATCCAAGGTCCATGAGTTTTGTACTTATGTTTGTTTTCTTCTATGCAATTTATTGTTTCAGGTGTTACATTTAGGTCTTTGATCCATTTTGAGTTAATTTTGATCTTTGGTGACAGATAGCAGTCCAGTTTCATTCTTTTGCATGTGGCTTTCTAATTTTCCCAGTACCATTTATTAAAGAGGCTCTCAGTTCTACTCTAGGCTCTGAGTTCTATTCCATTAATCCATGTGCCTGTGTCTGTTTTTCTGCCAATACCATGTTGTTTTGATTACTGTTGCTTTGTAGTATAATTTAAAGTCAGGCAAAGTGATACCTCGAGTCTTATATACACTTTTTTTTCCCCCAGGATTGCTTTTACTATTCAGGATCTTTTATAACACCATACAAATTTGATGCTTTTTTCTTCTATTTCTTTTAAAAATGCCACTGGAATTTTGATGAAGATTGCACTAAATTTATATATTGTTTTGGGTAATATGACCATTTTAACTATGTTGATTCTTCCAATCCATGAACATAGAATATCTTTTCATTTCTTTGTGTCTTCTTCAATTTCTTTTAATAATGTATTTTAATTTTCAGTTTATAGGTCTTTCATATCCTTTGTTAAGTTTATCCCTAGGTATTTTATTTTTTTGTTGCAATTGCAAAAGAAATTATTTTTGCTTTTTATTTTTTTCTGAGATTTCATTTTTAGTATATAGAAATGCAATAAATTTTTGTACATTGATTTGTGTCCTGCAACTATATTGTATTTGTTTATTGTTTCTAAGAGTTTTTGGTGGAGTCTTTAGAGTTTTCTATATAGAGAATCATGTCATCTGCAAAAAGTGACAATTTGACTTCTTCATTTCCAGTTTGGATGCCTTTTATGTCTTTCTCTTGCCTGATTGCTCTAAATAGGACTTCCAATACTATATTGAATAATAGTGATGAGAGCAAACAGCCTTGTCTTCTTCCTGATCTTAGAGAGAAAGCTTTTAGTTTTTCACTATCAAATATGATATTAGCCGAGGGGGTTTTGTATGTGGTCTTTATTATGTTGAGGTAATTTTTTTCTATATCGATTTAATTGTTTTAATCATAAATGGATGCTGTATCTTGTCAAAAGTCTTTTCTGCATCTATTGATATGATGTGATTTTTATCCTTTGTTTTCTTAATGTGGTGTATCACATTGATCAACTTGCATATGTTGAACCAACCTAAGCCCCTGTAATGAACCCCCACTTGATTGTGATATATAATCTCTTTAATGTAGTGTTGTATTCAATTTGCTAGTACTTTGTTAAGGATTTTTGCATCCATATTCATCAGAGATATTGATATGTAGTTTCTGTGTGTGCATGTGCCATCATTACCAAGTATTGGTATCAGGGTAATGTTGCCTCATAAAATGAGTTAGAAATTATTATTTCTTCAATTTTTGGAAGAGTTCGAGAAGAATAGGTATTAGAGCTTTTTTCAATGTTTGGTAGAAATCACTAGTGAAGCCACCTGGTCCTGGACTTTTACTTTTGGGGAAGTTTTTAGTGATTGTTTCATTTTCCTTACTGTTAATTGGTCTATTTAGATTTTCCAGTTCTTTGTGATTCAGTCTAGGAAGGTCATTTATTTCTAAGAACTTGTCCATTTCTTCTAGGTTATCAAATTTGGTGGCATGTAATCTTTCGGAATATTCTTGTATGATTCTTCGTATGTCAGAGGTATCTGTCATAACTTCTCGTCTTTCACTTTTGATTTTGTTTATTTATGTCTTTTCTGTTTTATTCCTAGTGCGTCTAGCCAGGGAGTTGTCAGTTTTATTAATCTTTTCAAAGAACAAAAACTTTGTTGCGTTAATTTTTTTTCTATTGTCTCTTTGTTCTCAATTTCACTTAACCATCTTCTAATTTTGATTATTTCCTTCCTTCTGCTGACTTTTGGCTTCTTTTTTTCTTTTAGTTCTTTAAGACATAATGTTAGGTTGCTTGTGTGGGATTTTTCTTGTTGATTGAGAAAGGTTTGTAATGATATGAACTTTCTTCTTATTACTGTTTTTCTGTGTCCTCAAAGTTTTGATATGTTGTATTTTTTTCATTTGTTCCTATATATCTCTTGATCTCTCCTTTTATTTTCGACCAAGTTGTTACTTAGTAGCATGTTGTTTAATCTCCACATATTCGTGGTTTTTCTTGCTTTCTTTTTATAGTTATCTGCAATTTCAATGCATTTTGGTTGAAAAATATGCTTGGTATGAATTCAATCTTTTTAAACTTGTTGAGGCTAGTTTTCTATCCTTGAGAATGTTCCATGTGCACAAGAGAATGTATAATTTGGTGTTTGGGGATGGAAGGCTCTGTAAATGTCTATTATGTCCATTTAGTCTAATGTAT
>NW_011888860.1:3278910-3284994 GCF_000151845.1 Pteropus vampyrus | reverse complement strand
TAAGTATATGTAAAAGAAACTGATATATATTCAGCAGTCTTTTTTCTTCTGCATGCACCTTATCTTTGGAGAAATTGCAGGGGTCGTCAGCACACCTGAAGAGCAGTGGGTGAACCTCACCTTGGGAAAATCATCTTCATGGTCATGGTATCTCCCCTGCCAGATGTGTATCTACCCATTTTTTAGATTTGCTGTCAATGCTTTAATTTTAGATACTTTTCACTTTGCTCACTCCATATTTTAATGATTTTGGGGAGTTAAAATTCAATCCAGAAAACTAAAATCTGAGTTAAATAAACTTTTCACATTTAGCCAATAATTCTATCTTTATGTATCAAGCATTGTCTAAAATTTTCAAGTCAATATACTCAATATATTGTATGTATACAAATCAGATGGATTAATCTAGAACTTAAAAGACATTTAGAAAAATTGAGGGCTAGAAATTTTTTAAAACTTATGTTAATTAATTTCAAATACATCTTTTTATTATTAAGCACTTTTTAGAAATAATTTATGATTATGTAATTACAAATATAAGTTGTATACTCATGTGTTTAATACATATATAATAAAAGAGTTATGTATCTCAGATTTTTACTGGACTGCACATTTTTTCATCTCTAGAAATTCTCCAGAGGAGAGCATCACATCTGCATAATCCATCGAACTTTAATTTTTAGTTTCTGACATCACCTATTAGAAGCACACTGTCGCCACCTTCTGACATTGCCATAGAAAAGCTACCAAAATGTTTAACAGTTTCATTTTCTTCTATCATAATTTCATTATAATTTTACTGTTTGGCATTTCCATTTTTCTCAGTCACTGAATTTGCTCCAACTGTATGACCATTCCACCAAACATTTTTTCTTTTTATGATATCTTAATAGAATAGCTCAACCTTAGCTCACTACAATCATACAAAAGATTTTAAGACCAGCTTCAGTATAAAGTTTCACTTACTTTGCATAGAATTATAATTACCAAGATGTGCAGGCACATCTTAGTCCATAACATGTGGCATTTTAAGAATAAAAAACAAAAACACTGACATGACACTCATTGTATGCCATATACTCTTCTAAGAGCTGATGTTTACTAACATATTTAATTCTCCCAACAACTTTTTGGGCTAGAAACTATTATTACCACTATTTTACAGATGAGATAACTTAGGCACAGAAATGTTAACTTGCCAAGATTTATCCTGTTAATAAGATAGAATAGAGCCAGCATTCAAATTCAAATAGGCTGCACAGGCTAAATTAAATGAATCTACTAAAATTGTCACTTATGTTAAGGATGGAGCACTATGTTCTCAACTTGTTTCTCAGCTTTATGAAGAGAACAGTCAATACTAACTACTATTTCATACTGAGGTTCATTGGCTTTTATGCATCTTTTTGAATTGTAAGAAAACTATCGGCTTTGTGTAACTGTCACTAGATTGCTAATGTACATGTAATACAGATACGTTTGCCCATTTAAATAACTTACAGTTATTCTCACAAGAGAGACTTCCATCAGCATTCTGCTAAGAACAAGTAAATGGAATAATTGAGAAACTAAGCTAGAGTATACCAGTTTATTGAGCCGGCTTAGATCTTTGGTGTCTAAATGGCTCGTTAATAATCTCATTTGAATAATTCACTAAATATGTTGTGAACATTATGCAGAAGCATTCGAGAGATATTATATATGGTCCGTATTACTATTTTCCAAACCAGATGACAGTAAGTCATGAATAAGGAAATATTTGCCATTACATATTCCAAAATTTGACCTGTTTAGAAATTAAACAGATAAAAGTTATATCAAATGATTTTGTTAAACAAAAACTTATTTTTAATATCATTCACATTATTTTCTTTTGTAAATAATTCTTAGTATTAGATATAATAAGACAAGGCAGTTAAATATCTTCAGTTCTTTCCAATTATCTGTGCCATTGTGTTAGAATTCCTTCAAAACTTAAACACAAATCATATTTTGCTTCAAAATCCGTCTTCATCTCAAACTAATCGAGCTGAATATTCCTTCATTATAAACTAAACATAAAAAACTAAGTGATATTTTCAGGGAATTTTTTTTACAATTAATTAGATTCAGTGTTACTTATATTTCATAGTTTTTTTTTATTTTCAGTCTTTTTATTTTCTTTTATATTTTAACAGCTATAGTCTACTTTTTACAATTATACTGTTTCCCTCAATAGTAGTGTAATAAAGTATTTTTTTAAATTTTTTATTTGAGTAAAAAATAAGTTGATTTTAAAATCAGTATTTAATAAATACTGAAACCATGGCATTGATTTGTAAATGACTAACAATTATGAAACAATATTTGATATATGCTTTAAAATTCTAATATTTTTATTATTTAACCAAATCAAAAAGTTATTTGCAGCATTTGAAAATAAAAACCACATGCAATAAACCATGTAAACAAGGTTAAAGTCAAGAGATTTTAAGTGTTTATTACTTATTGCTATTGGCTGGAAGGGAAAGCTAAATCCAATTTTATATTTTGCAAATAATCTTAGAGATTTCACTAATCTACCCTTCTTCTGATCACCTGTGCAACTTACTACCTGCACATTAATTTTCATATTGATTCATATTGTATAGTTACTTATCTTTTTCTTATCCATTTCCCTTACTAAATTGTAAGGTGTTGGAAACAAGAATTAATCTACAACAGGTATTTTGCCCCTAAAACTGTGCTATGCTTATAGAGTGGTTCAATAGATATTTATCAAATAAATTTGCACTAGGTTATATTGCTATTATTTATACCATATCTTAATTAACATATTTTAAGTCTCCAAAAAGTACATACAGTAAAACAGTAAAATGTACATAAAATGTATATTTTTTAAAATCGATAAAGAAAAATACAAATTAGACAGAAAAGCAAAATAGAAAACATTAAATATCTAATGATGTATAAATATATCATACATGTGATATATAAATATATCATTTTAAATATGATATATACAAATATATCACAAGAATCTACATAGTAAAAATTAGGGCTAAAAATTTTCCAACCATTAAAAAGAATAAAGAAAATAATTCCAGATATATGGCAAATGGTTTTCATGTTCTTTTCACAAATTAAAAAAAAAAATTCTCAGTTTCTTAGAGAAAACAAAGCTTTTCCTAGAATTCATATCTAAAATTATTTTTCATAACGATGCATGAATAAAGAATAAAACCTTGAAATGCGATAGATAAAAGAGTCAATATCGCTCTAGAAAAAAATATATTTTTTTAATTCAGAGATCCTCAATTAAAGCTTAAGGACATAAATTTCATATGTAATTCAATGCACTTCAACTTTTAAACTATGTTGCTCGACAGACTGAATAAATTTTAAAATGTAACTCTCAATGACAAAATCTATTTATCTTTTTATGCAGCTACCTGAACACATATCAAAGTAATAAACTTAATTTTATAGTATTTATAATGTCATTCTTTCTGATGTTAGTTTAATATCAATAATTTTTACTTTTAATTTGTTAAAACAAACCAGTATCCTAACATTTTTTTCTGCATTTTCTCTATATCAGAAAAAAATGCACCGAAATCATCCAAAGATGTAAGCATTTAAGAGAAAGAGAGAGCTGGAATCAAGGAAGGCTACAATTTTATGCCATTCAGTATTATGATATAATCTGTCAGGAGAGTGTTCTTGCCCATCCAGCTTCTCACAGTGGTTTTAAACTGAATGGATGACCAAGAGTGAATTTTTTCTCATATAGATTAACTTACATTATTCCTGTTCAGAGTTCAAAGGTTGAGAAAACTCAATAAATTTAGAAATAATCATATTATTCTTGAAGAAAAACTCAACACATTGATACAGTAGTTAATTAGTAGAACGGCCATACCTAAAACTCATTATTTCCTTATTTAAGTATTTGCCTGAGAAACTCAAACCTGGAAAGTGTTAAGGATGAAAGAGGCATGAGGATTAGTCAGGCTGTCTCACAAATTAACTGCTGTACACTGAAAGTTCACGTCCTTTCACCCCCATAATTCTTATGTTGAAACTCCATCCCCACTGTGATGGTATTTGGACATGGGGCCTTTGGGAGGAGATTAGCGCCCTGATGAATGTGATCAGTGCTCATATAAAAGAGACCCTGGAGAGTTCCCTCTCTCCTTTTGTTATGTGAAGACACAGCAAGAAGACTGGCCACTTAAAAACCAGCAAGTGTGCTCTTACCAGTGGGTCGAATTTGCCAGTGCTATTCATCTTGGACTTCCCAGCCTCCAGAACGATAAATAAATTTCTGTTGTTCATAAACCACCCAGTCTATGTTATCCTCTTATAGCAGCCCAAAAGGATTAAGACAATGACTGACCACAAATTTGAGGAGAGAAACAGTTTACTGCTTTGGAAAAGACAGCACATGACTCAGGGGCCATCCAGGAGGGAATTCTGTATGTAGAGTTCATTAAAGGAAACAGTTAGTGGAGAATGGAGCCCAACAATCAGACAGACTGTTAAAATGCTGGAAGCGAAATGTCTTCCCTATGATTTGACCACGGGTTGGAATACTAGTGAAATCTCCAATAGATATTTACTCTACCTGCCCATTAACGGTACCAGATTTTGTTCATAAATACATTTGAAGAGATTTCATTTGTCTTTAAATTAACACCTCTATCTCCATGTAAGAGACTTCTGTTGGAGCAGTCTTTTCTTTCTACACTGTATACAGGAAGGACCAGAATCTCTATCACCAAATGTGCTACTCAAGTCTCAGGAGATGCTCACCTGTGTTAGTGGAGACCCTGGCAGAACCCCACAACTAACCCCTTAGGCAAATGACATTGAAAAGGCCTCATCTCAATCAGCATGAATTGCTTTATATTCATAAACAAAGGATAATTTTTAAATAGATGAAGATATAAAACACAAGACAGCCGTATAATATGCCTTTAACACCCTCCCTACCCCTTGGAGATTTTTGCATTTCAGATATAGTCTTATGAGATATAAAATTCATAGGAAAAGCTAACATATCAGAGCCAACATATAGGTACATCCTGTAAGTACAATCTTAGTTAAAGGTAGAAATAATAAAGGGAATTTGATAGATATTAAGTCATTGTCCTTATTAAGTAAAATACAACTTTGTGGCTGAACTGACGCAGACCTAGTTCAGCGATTTTTAAACATCTTTGACCACAACCTACTTCTATGAAAAATATTTTACACATGGTCCAATATACCATTATATATGTGTGTATTAGTTTGCTAGGGTCGCATAATAAAATAACAGAATGGGTGTCTTAAATATCAGAAATGTATTTTCTCACAGTTCTGGAGGCTGGAAGTGCAAGATCAAGTTGTCAGCACGTTTGGTTTCTCCTAAAGCCTCTGTCCTTGGCTTGCAGATGACCACCTACTCACTGTGTCCTCGCATGGCCTTTCTTCTATGCACACACATCCCTGGTGTCTCTTCTTATGAAAACACTGATTCTACTAAGTCTCACCCTTATGACCTGATTTAACCTTTATTATCTCTTTAAAAGTCCTAGATCCAAACAAATTCTGAAGAAACTATGATCATAAATGTAATTTCAGCCTTTATTCAGAGCCCTCTACACCAAATCCTGTAATAATATTAGACCCCAAGCAAGATTATGATCAAATTCCCCTAATTAATTCTCAAGCAAATCAATAGTACCCAGATGCTTAATGTTTGCTTGGGAAATCCTCTGGTCTTCACTTCCTAAAACTAATAATGACACAGGACAACACTAAAATTCAGTGATACTGAGAAGAAATAATTATTCAGATATAAGAACAGCAGGCTTCCAGAATAAAAAAGAACATGGTAGAGAAAGTTCTAATTTTCTCCATGGCTTGAAGGTTATTACAGAGTGGAAACATAGTTTGAGGGTGAGGGGAAGGAAATTAAAAAAAAAAAAACTTAAAGGAAGAAGTTGATAAATTTGTGGTGTTAAAATAAAAATGACCATGGCCTTTTGAAAAGTGTGAGCTAAGATAGAATATTTCCTGACCCAAAAGACACTATTTCATAATTTTATAAGAATTAAA
>NW_011888860.1:3273005-3278860 GCF_000151845.1 Pteropus vampyrus | reverse complement strand
AGTTCATTAAAGGAAACAGTTAGTGGAGAATGGAGCCCAACAATCAGACAGACTGTTAAAATGCTGGAAGCGAAATGTCTTCCCTATGATTTGACCACGGGTTGGAATACAAGTGAAATCTCCAATAGATATTTACTCTACCTGCCCATTAACGGTACCAGATTTTGTTCATAAATACATTTGAAGAGATTTCATTTGTCTTTAAATTAACACCTCTATCTCCATGTAAGAGACTTCTGTTGGAGCAGTCTTTTCTTTCTACACTGTATACAGGAAGGACCAGAATCTCTATCACCAAATGTGCTACTCAAGTCTCAGGAGATGCTCACCTGTGTTAGTGGAGACCCTGGCAGAACCCCACAACTAACACCTTAGGCAAATGACATTGAAAAGGCCTCATCTCAATCAGCATGAATTGCTTTATATTCATAAACAAAGGATAATTTTTAAATAGATGAAGATATAAAACACAAGACAGCCGTATAATATGCCTTTAACACCCTCCCTACCCCTTGGAGATTTTTGCATTTCAGATATAGTCTTATGAGATATAAAATTCATAGGAAAAGCTAACATATCAGAGCCAACATATAGGTACATCCTGTAAGTACAATCTTAGTTAAAGGTAGAAATAATAAAGGGAATTTGATAGATATTAAGTCATTGTCCTTATTAAGTAAAATACAACTTTGTGGCTGAACTGACGCAGACCTAGTTCAGCGATTTTTAAACATCTTTGACCACAACCTACTTCTATGAAAAATATTTTACACATGGTCCAATATACCATTATATATGTGTGTATTAGTTTGCTAGGGTCGCATAATAAAATAACAGAATGGGTGTCTTAAATATCAGAAATGTATTTTCTCACAGTTCTGGAGGCTGGAAGTGCAAGATCAAGTTGTCAGCACGTTTGGTTTCTCCTAAAGCCTCTGTCCTTGGCTTGCAGATGACCACCTACTCACTGTGTCCTCGCATGGCCTTTCTTCTATGCACACACATCCCTGGTGTCTCTTCTTATGAAAACACTGATTCTACTAAGTCTCACCCTTATGACCTGATTTAACCTTTATTATCTCTTTAAAAGTCCTAGATCCAAACAAATTCTGAAGAAACTATGATCATAAATGTAATTTCAGCCTTTATTCAGAGCCCTCTACACCAAATCCTGTAATAATATTAGACCCCAAGCAAGATTATGATCAAATTCCCCTAATTAATTCTCAAGCAAATCAATAGTACCCAGATGCTTAATGTTTGCTTGGGAAATCCTCTGGTCTTCACTTCCTAAAACTAATAATGACACAGGACAACACTAAAATTCAGTGATACTGAGAAGAAATAATTATTCAGATATAAGAACAGCAGGCTTCCAGAATAAAAAAGAACATGGTAGAGAAAGTTCTAATTTTCTCCATGGCTTGAAGGTTATTACAGAGTGGAAACATAGTTTGAGGGTGAGGGGAAGGAAATTAAAAAAAAAAAAACTTAAAGGAAGAAGTTGATAAATTTGTGGTGTTAAAATAAAAATGACCATGGCCTTTTGAAAAGTGTGAGCTAAGATAGAATATTTCCTGACCCAAAAGACACTATTTCATAATTTTATAAGAATTAAAGTAAAAGAGATCTTATAATGATCTTTCACTCTATCAAAAATATCAGTGTGTATTAATGAAGAACTGTAGCTTATGCTTTTAGTACCCTGCTCTTGTCTCCTGTTGAGTGTTGGCTGCTAATAGGTTGTAGGGTTAACTCAGAATATAGTCCCTCTACATACTCAGAAGACTGGTGGCCAGTAGCCAAGGAAGACAGTGCACAAAGAGCTTTCAGCAGTGCCTACTCCCAAGGACGTTTTCTGCTGCTCCCATGGATGTTATCAGCTTCTGTAACCAAGAAACACATCTTGCTCCCATCCGTCTGAGAGGGCCACTACTCTGCCTAAGAGATAACCCCTCCCTCTGCTTGTGTGCATAAAAAACTCTGCTTGCTCTTGGTCAGCAGCTGCTTTTTTCCTGCAGCTCTGACTGGCTGCTGCTGAAGCTTCCCTGCCTCATTAGTAATAAATGGCATTTCTCACCCCTCTAGTACTCCTGGTGGTTTTTCTGGAATATCTAAACCTAGGTGCAAGTTCCAGGCCTGAGGCTCCTAAGTTACATTGGTCATAGCTGCACCCTTCTCTGGAGAATTTTGCTCAGCAGTGGAAGCCACCTTGATAGAAACATTATGCCTCCTTCCTCACTGCTTCCTCTTGCACCCCCAGCCACAGCACTGTGCAGCCAATGGTAGAGGGATGCAAAAGACTTGCCCTTGTTACAAAGCTGAACCATGTCTGTAATTAGTGCCCTAGAGCTCCCCATGGGATCAGGCAGAAGTTAGAGACCACATCCTCCCTAAACTGTTTCCCCTGCCCTGTCCTGGGTCCCTCATTCCTTCTTCAATAAAACACATACATCTGAATCCCTGAGTCAGGTTGTGAAGCTTAGGAACCCCATGTAGCACAAAGGTGAACTACTCCTTATTACCTGTAGAAAAATTAAACTCATAGGTATAGTGAGGACCACAGAAGTCACCTTTCTTGGAAAAATGTCCTATCTTGATTTCCTCATAGTCTCTTACTAGTAGTACAATTTGGTAGTAGCAGCTTCTAATATCCTAGATGTGTCATTTCTGCCTTGGAGCCTTACAGGTTCATTGCTAGTGCTATAAACTGTCGACTCAAGCATTCTCTCTCTTCAGCATCATCTCCTCAACTGTTCTCTTTTAATCCAAATAGTGCTTCATCTACCCTTATAGTCCTCTAATGCAGGCATTGAGCTCTTTCTGGGAATAACTCTTTAGGGAAAAAAAAATCTGCAACTGGCAGCAAGAAGCATAAAGTGTCTTATTCCTAGATATCCATATCTGGGTAGGAGAGTCATGGCACAGATTTCCAAATTCCAACTTGACCCATGTTCCCTCCAACCCAGTCAAGATACACAGGAAACTAAATGTGGGCATAAGTCCTAGACTCTTCTTAATATGTCTCAGCAGAAGTTCTGATAGCTGGCTTATCATCTCAGATAAACACATAAATATGTGTGTATTTTCTTGTTTTATATACCAAGATATATACATAACATATGCATGTTCATTCTGAAAAGTTTTTTATATACAAATATCAAAGTTTCATTTCAATGTTAATTTACTCAAATCCACTCTCTGGTGAAGTAAGAGGATATATTTCTTTTATTTTTGTAGGTAGACAATATCTAAGACACAACTTCAGTATTTCCTGCATTATTTTAAAAGATGTAAAGTAAATTAAAACAAATCTAATCTCTTTTATTCTCTTCCTATATCAATAATTTTATTACCTTTATTAACTCTGAAAATCTACTAAACTTTTATGGCTAAATTCAATTCCTTAATGCTACAAAACCAATCCAAGAAAAGCACTTTAAGAGAATTACTACAGTTTCTGGTGATTAAAATCATTAAGTTTGTGCTGTCTGGTTCATTCCTGGAGTTTTTTAAGAAGCTGAAATGTTTATTGTGACACAAGAGCCAAGTTCTTTTAATGTCTTCCTTCACAGCAGAGTTGACTAAAAGCTTTTGTTTTCCCACATGGAAGTTTTAAGGCAATAATTTTGCATAGTAAGGAAAGTTGCCATAATGTCATTTTCAGAGAAGTCAAACACACACACTGATGAAGCTGTTGACAGAAATATAAGTGAATTATGGCTTGGCAAAGCATGAAGCCATTAAAGGAAAAATGTCCTCCAAGTCATCCCTAAGGATCAGCAGATTTTATACTTGACAGCTTTTCTTTGCTTAATGGAGTTTCAATGGGCATTATAGTAGCACAGTTCGCATTAGACGATTCTTTATTTAATGTGTTGAAATATGGCTCCTTGTCAGCATAAGCTCTAGAGAGAGGTGGGGAATAAGGACTATAGAGACTTGCCTAGAAATGAATATGAAATTCCATTTAAAACTAAACAGTCACACTTGTTGTAAGCAATATTTTATGGAGGAAAAGTTTCCCTAAATGAGTGACAGTTTGAATGGTTCAGTGAGTTCTTCTCAGTTCAAAGTTCTCTTTTTCTTTCTTTTTTTTTTTATTCTTACTTTTACAATAGACTGTGTTAAATTTCTAAACAGAGGTTAAGGGTTCCCTAAACCTAATCTTGACTTAATTTGTAGTCATAATTGAGACAAGTTATTTTGCTTTATTTATATCCAAGACACCTTATTGTAGAATCTAGATAACATCATTAGCATCAAAAGAACGAGAACTTCAAAAGACTAAATAATAAAACACAACAAAATATTAGTATTTATTATATACATACAAGGTCAGATGTATAGAGCATCGTTATCTTTCCATAGCCATAAGGTATCAAGGAGTAAGCATGGATTCTTGGGTAGAAGATATTGAGCCAGTTAGGCTGAATTGAAATGGATAAAATCTTTATCTGAGAGATAGGAAAAAATAAAATCAATTTATCTAGAAAATTAAACTTGAACATTTGGAAGAGTCTAGAGAAATTCAATGTTGGCAATGAAAGTAAACTGTAACGTGAGTTAGGGAATCTTGTTGTAGAGCCCCAGTCCTGGCTCTCTCACTTACCTGGCTTTGTGTCATTGGATACTCGCTGGGTCTCAGTTTTACCTCCAAAATAGGGTTGTTGAATAGATATTTTTAAATCTTTAATTATCCCTTTCCTCCAATTTTTAATCTTTTTTGAAGCTCAACAATTGTACTGAACTGAACATATACATATCTGCTGTTCTTTAATTTGATCAATTATTTTTTTAGTGGTCTAACATTTTTATTTCTTTATTTTTATTTTTTTAAGTTTATTGGGGTAACATTGGTTAGTACGATTATATAATTTTCAGGCATACATTATAATTTGACATCTATGTATTCTATTGTGTGATTACAACCCAGAGTCCAGTTTAGTTACCATATATTTGATTCCGTTTACCCACTTCCCCTCCCCCAATCTCCCTATATTTGACCCCCTTTACACCATCTATCTCCTCTCTCCTCCCCCACCCCCTAACCTCTGGTAACCCCTAGTACATCGTCCATGTCCCTGAGTCTCTGTTTGTCCTATTCATTTGTTGCTTTTAGGTTTATATGTCACATATAAGTGATAGCACGTGATTTTCAACTTTTTCTGTCTGGCTTATTTCACTTATCATGATTATCTCAAGGTCTGTCCATGTTGTCGCAATAGCAATATTTCATCTCTTCTTATGGCTAAATATTCCATTGTATGTATGTAACACAGCTTCTTTAACCAATCATCTATCATAGGACACTTTGGTTGCTTCCATGACCTGGCCATCATGAATAATGCTTCTGTGAAAATTGGTGTGCAAATATCTTTCCAGATATGGATTTCCAAGCCTTTGGGGTAAATACACAGTAGAGGGATCGCTAGATCATATGGTAGATCAATTCGTAGTTTTTTAAGGAAACTCCATACTATTTTCCATAGTGGCTGTACCAATTTGCAGTCCCACCAGCAGTGTATGAGGATTCCTTTTACTCCGCATCCTCTCCAACATTTGTTATTATTTGTCCTGTTGATTATAGCTATTCTAACAGATGTGAGATGATATCTCATTGTGGTTTTGATTTGCATTTCTCTAATAGTTAGCGATGTTGAGTATCTTTTCATGTATTTGTATGTCCTCTAGGGAGCAGTGTCTGTTCAGGTCCTCTGCCCATTTTTTAATCAAATCGTTTGTTTTTCTGTTGTTATTAAGTCATAAGAGTTCTTTACATATTTTAGATATTATGCACTTATCAGAGGCGTTGCTTGCAAATATATTTTCCCATTCAGATGGTTGTCTCTTTA
>NW_011888860.1:3268326-3272955 GCF_000151845.1 Pteropus vampyrus | reverse complement strand
CTCATTCATTTATTTTTGTTTTTACTTCATTTGCCTTTGAGGTCAAATTCATAAAATCCTCCTTAAGTACGAAGTCCTTGAGCTTAGTTCCTATGTTTTCTTCTATGCATTTCATTGATTCTGGTCTTATATTTAGGTCCTTAAACCATTTTGAGTTAATTTTGGTGTGTGGTGATAGAAAACAGTCTAGTTTCATTCTTTTGCAGGTGGTCTTCCAGGTCTCCCAGCACCATTTATTGAAAAAAAGGCTTTCCTTTCTCCACTATATGTTTTTCGCTTTTTTGTTGAAAATGATTTGCCCATATAAATACAGGTTTACTTCTGGATTCTCAATTCTGTTCCATTGGTTCGTGTGTCTATTTTGCTACCAATACCATGCCATTTTGATTACGGTCTCTTTGTAGTATAATTTGAAGTCAGGCAGAGTGATGACTCCAGCCTCATTCTTTTTTCTCAGGATGGCTGTAGCAATTCGCAGTCTTTTGTGCTTCCATACAAATCTGATGATTTTTTGTTCCATTTCTTTTAAAAATGCCAATGGGATTTGATGGGGATTGCATTAAATCTGTATAATGCTTTAGATAATATGGTTATTTTAACTGTGCTGATTCTTCCAGTCCAAGAACACAGAATATCTTTCTCTTTCTTTGTATCTTCTTTGATTTCTTTTAATAGGATCTTGTAGTTTTCATTATATAGGTCCTTCACATGTTTTGTTAGATTTATTCCTAGGTATTTTATTCCTTTTGGTGCAATTGCAAAAGGAATTATTTTTTCCACTTCTTTTTCTGACACTTCATTATTAGAGTATAGGAATGCTATGGATTTGTAAATGTTGATTTTGTATCCAGAAACTTTACTGTATTTGCTTATCGTTTCTAGTAGTGTTGTTGTGGAATCTTTAGGGTTTTCTATATAGAGAATCATGTCATCCGCAAATAGTGACAGTTTGACTTCTTTGTTTCCTCTTTGGATACCTTTTATATCTTTCTCTTGCCTGATTGCACTTGCTAGGACTTCCAATGTTATATTGAATAACGGTGGTGATGGTAGACAGCCTTGCTTTGTTCCTGATCTTACAGGGAAGGGTTTTAGTTTTTCACCATTAAGTATAATGTTAGCTGAGGGCTCGTCATATATGGCCTTTATTATGTTAATGTACTTTCCTTCTATACCAATTTGTTAAGTATTTTTATCATAAATGGATGCTGTATCTTGTCGAAGGCTTTTTCTGCATCTATCGATATGATCATATGATTTTTATTTTTTAATTTGTTTATGTGGTGTATCACATTAGTTGATTTGCGTATGTCGAACAATCCCTGTGCCCCTGGGATGAAGCCCACTTGATCATGGTGTATAATCTTTTTAATATGTTGCTGTATTCGGTTCGCTCGTATCTTATTTAGGATTTTTGTATCTGTGTTCATGAGAGTTATTGCTTTTCTTTTTTTCGTGTTATCTTTACCAGGTTTTGGTATCAGGGTAATATTGGCCTCATAAAATGTATTCGGAAGTATTGCCTCCTCTTTAATTTTTGGAAGAGTTTGAGGAGAATAGGTATTAAATCTTCTTTGAATATTTGGGAGAATTCACTGGTGAAGCGGTCTGGTCCAGGACTTTTACTTTTTGGTAGGTTTTTGATGATTGTTTCTATTTCTATACTGCTGATCGCTCTATTTAGATTTTCCAGATCTTCTTGATTCAGTCTAGGGAAATCGTATTTTTCTAAGTACTGGTCCATTTCTTCTAAGTTATTAAATTCGTTATTATATACTTTTTCATAGTATTCTTGTAAGATCTCTTGTGTTTCTGCAATGTCAGTCATAATTTCCTTTCTTTCATCTCTGATTTTATTTATTTGTGTCCTTTCTCTTTTCTTTAGTGAGTCTAGTAAGGGTTTGTCTATTTTATTAACCTTCTCAAAGAACCAGCTCTTTGTTGCATTTATTTTTTCTATTGCTATTTTTTGTTTTCAATTTCATTTATTTCTGCTCTAATTTTGATTTCGTTCCTTCTGCTAACTTTAGGCTTAATTTGTTCTTCCTTTTCTAGTTTTATAAGATGAAGTGTTATGTTGTTCATTTGGGTTCCTTCTTGTTTTTGGATATAGGCCTGTAATGATATGAAATTTCCTCTAAGGACCGCTTTTGCCATGTCCCAAAAGTTTTAATTTGTATTCTATCATTATCATTTGTTTCTATGTTTCTCTTGATCTCTCTTTTTATTTCTTCTATGACTCAGTTATTCTTCGGTAGCATTTTGTTTAATCTCCATATATTCGTGTTTCTTCCTGATTTCTTTATGCAGTTGATCTCTAGTTTCAAAGCATTATTATCAGAGAATATGGTTGGTATAATTTCAAGCCTTTTATATTTGTTGAGGCTATTTCTGTGTCTCAGTAAGTGGGCAATTCTTGAGAACGTTCCATGTGCACTAGAGAAGAATGTATAAGCAGCTGTATCGGGATGGAAGGCTCTGTAAATGTCAATTATGTCCAATTGGTCTAATGTGACATTTAAGGCTATTATTTCCTTATTGATATTCTGTTTGGATGATCTGTCCATATCCAACAGTGGGGTATTTAAGTTCCCTACTATGATAGTGTTTTGGTCTGTTTCTCCCTTTAGTTCTGTTAGTAATTGCTTTACATATTACGAGGCTCCCCAATTGGGAGCATAGATATTAATAAGTCTTATGTTTTCTTGGTGCATGACTCCCTTTATCATTATGTAGTGTCTCTCGCTATCTTTCTTTACCTTTTTTATTTTGAAGTCTATTTCATCTAATATTAGTACCACTACTCCCGTTTTTCTCTGAATGCCATTTGCTTGGAATATCATATTCCACCCTTTCACTGTGTCTGTATATTTTTTTGGAGGTGGCATGTGTCTCCTGGAGGCAGCATATGGTTGGGTTTTGTTTTTTGATCTATTCTGCAACTCTGTACCCTTTACTGGTGAGTTTAGTCCATTTACATTTAGGGTAATTAGTGAAATATGAGGTCTTCCTATAGCCATTTTATCTTTAGCTTTCTGGTAGTTCAGTGTTTCCATTGCTTCCTTGTCCTTGTGTTTCTGTTTTCTTTATTTTGGTTGGCTTTTGTGGCTTTTGCCTCTGGTTCTTCTTGTTTTATGTTATATACTTCAATTCTGAATCTTCAGTGTGTGGTTACCATTACAAATATGTAAAAGATAGTGATATATATATAGTCGTCCATTTTCTTCTGCATGCGCCTTATTTCCTTTCCCCTGTGCGAATTTCAGTCTTTGAATCCTCCCCTTTTCAGTCATTGTTATCTCAATTTGTTTCTATGTATGCTGAACGTTTATTACTATCTTGCTATAGCAATTCTCTTCTTATTATTTAAGCTTATAATGCCCTGTTCTTAGTAAGGGTTGCACTCCTCTGCTTCTATTTGCCTAATAGTCACTTTACTCCTAATTATGTTTTTTTGTTGTTGTTTATTTGTTATTTTGTTTTAGATGAGCTGACACCTTTCAGTATTTCCTGTAGTGCAGGGCTCGTAGTGGAGAATTCCCACTATTTTTGTATGTCTGGAAAAGTTTTAATTTCTCCTTCATATTGAAAGGAGAGCTTAGCTGGATACATTATTTTAGGCTAGTAGTTCCTTTCACTTAATAGTTGAAATGTTTGATTCCATTCCTTTCTGGCTTGTAAAGTTTGCTCTGAAAAGTCCTATGATAATCTAGTGGGTTTTCCTTTGTAAGTTACTGTCTTCTTTTCTCTGGCTGCCCTGAGAATTCTGTCTTCGTCATTGAGTTTTGATAACTTTAATCCAATGTGTCTTAATGAAGGCCTTTTTAGGTTGAGATAATTGGGTGTTCTGTTGACTTCTTGAATTATATGTTCCAGCTCATTCTTTATATTTGGGAAATTCTCATTCACTATTTATCTGAAAATGCTTTCTAGTCTCTGTTCCTTTTCCTCGCCTTTGGTAATGCTCACTATTCTTATGTTTCCTCTCCTGATGGTATCAGCTAGTTCTTGAATTTCTCTTTCATTATTTTTCATTCTTTGGTTTCTCTCTTCTTCTTTCTGATTTATTTCTAGATTTCTGTCTTCGGTATCACTGATCTTTTCCTCCATTTGCTCGATTCTATTTCTCAAGCTCGTTATTTCATTTTTCAGCTCTGCAGTGTGTTCTTCATCTCCAGAACTTCTATTGGGTTCCTTTTGAGGGTTTCCATCTCCTGGCTCTGCTCACATAGTTGTTTTTTCAATTTCTGAAAGTGTTGATATAACTCGTTTTGGAACTCACTGATTTTTTTCAGAAGTACCATCCTGAATTCTCTGTCATTTAAGTCGCATATTTCTATGTCTGTAAGCTTATTTTCTGGAAATTTTTCTCTTTCTTTCTGTCATCTTGGTTGTTCATAGTGTTTAATGGACTATTTCTGTGCCTGGGCATTAATGGAAGTGTATTCTGTTGTTTTTCCAGAAAGATTTATTATGTAATGGTCTCTCTTTAGCCTGCTGCAAAGAAGGCACTTTTCTTTTGGTTTCCAGTAGGTGATGTCTAAGCCTCTTGGATCCCTGCTTTATATAAAACCTAAATGTCTTTTTTATTTTCTTGTAGATATTTAATCTCACTTGCTACTCTTAGTT
>NW_011888860.1:3262789-3268271 GCF_000151845.1 Pteropus vampyrus | reverse complement strand
TGGTGATCAGTGTTGGAGGGTATGGGGGAGATGCCCTCTGGGTTGGGAGTTGGGGGCTGTGGCTCAGCCTTGGTTTTGCAACTGGGGCCAGTAAAAATCAACTGTTTTTTTCTCTGTGGTCCTGTATTGCTTCTCTGCTTCCTGCCCTGATGACTGGGCCCTGCTGCTAGCTGCTAGAAGTTCCTGCACTCCCAGACAGGCTGATCAGGGAAGTCACTGCAACTTCTCCCATCCTTCTTCTCTTGCAAGGAGCTCCAGTGGCTGTGAGAGGCAGCTTCTTTATTTCTCCGAGTCTACCACCTGATACCCAGGGTTCTGACTTGTGGTAGTTCTGATGCACAGATCCCATGCTCAGACATGCTGGTGTGCAGTTTGGGTGTTTTTTGTTGCATTTTAGATGTTCAGCTTATTGTTGTTTCAAGGGGAGAGATCTGGGGCCATCTCTCACTCCTCCATGTTTCTGAAAGATCTTATTTGATCAATTTTTAACTGAAGCTGATCATGGCACAATTGATTCCATTGCAGAAATCGTTAAGTAGGCAAAAAATAAATAAATATATAATAACCAACTGGGGTCAATTTAACTTATTAGCATAGTTAATACATGAGTGTTCTTGGCCATTTGTAAGTTGCATTATTCTTTCTTCTGAGCACTTGTCGCACTTTATATACCAATTACATGGCAATTAGCAAATACATTATATTGTCTTATTTTATGCTGATGGAGCCTATAATTCTCACTGCCTAGATAAACTCTTTAGTTTCCTGGATTGTAATTTGGCTACACTTCTCTATTCATAACTTTGTGGATAGCAAGTACTAAAATAAAGGTTTGCAACTGCTTTATGAGTAGTAAGTGTTAGGATAAATGTTAAGTATTGCCTCATTTTTGATGATGAATGTGTTCACATAGCTGGCAAACGACAGAGCTGGAATTCAAACCAAAGCATCTAAAACCAGAGCCCACTGTGTAAGCCTGAAAATGAGAAATGTTTGTCTCTAAGTTAACCAGTGTAAATTAGAAGAAATGTTACTTTTTTAATATGTGGAGATTAGGATAAGATGTTATTTTTGATAGAAGTTTTTCTAGAGCAGAGTTGGCAAACTATAGTCAATTCCAGTTCTTCGTCTCTTTGAAACAAAGTTTTATTGGAACATAGCCATATTCACTTATTTATACTTTGTCTGTAGTTGATTTTGCATTACAATGGCATGGTTGAATAGTTGAAATGGAGACTATCTGGACCCCAAAGCCTGAAATAGTTATTATCTGATCCTTTACAGAAAAACTTTGCATACCCCTTGTCTAGAGGAATCCTACTGAGGGCTCCTCTCTTTGGATAATCCGCCTTCTATCCTTCCTCTTGTGATTTCATAATGAAAAGATGTTACAAAACCATGTGTGTATCCAAACTCATTCTCTTCACCCTAAAATTCAAAATAAGACGTTCTTTTTGCCTTTTTCTTTAAACCATCTAATCCATTTTTTATCTACTTCTTTTCCATCAATCATTTTTTAAAATTTAAATCTTTGCTTTGTTATCAGTTATTCTGTTTTAGATCTATAAGTAATATTATAGTCTCCATTTTGATTCATTTTTATTAAAATATCCTACACATTTTATGTTAGTTAAAAAATGTCAATAAGTAAGTTACTTTCATCTTATCATTTTGTGCTGATCCTGGATCAATTTTCTCTCAGATTTATTCCTCCCCCTTCCTCCTTTGCTCCTATCACAGGAGATCTGATCTCTGCAGAATGTATTTTACAGACGACACTGGCATCCAGAGGGGCTCAGCCAATGGGAGGCCCCTGGAAGTTGGAGAAGTAAGGAGAAGCCAGCGTATTTCTCTCTCTCCCTATATCCCTATTGCAGTTGGAGAGAACAAGGCTACAGCAACTTGGGTTCCAATAACACTTCCTCCCTTTGTAGGTGGTCCAGGCCTCCTTCCATGGCTAATTTCTGGACTGCCTCACCACTCCATTTAGCTTTATCACCTTTTCATCTCTTGTGGAATCATCCCCCTGTATTTAATGCCTTTAGGTGTAAGTTCTTGATGTGATTTATTTTCTTTGGCTTGACATTAATCTATAGAATTCTATTTTGTATAATATTTAGAAATAGACCACACTCGTAATATTTTGTTAATTGTCAGACATGGCTTTATCAAAAAAAAGGTCTACAAGAATTAGTTAATCAAGTCATTTAAATATAACATATGTTTCATAAAATATACTGCTATTAGAGCAGTCCTGAAAATTGAGTTTTCAAGAAATGAAAAAACAGGCCATGACTTTTCACTTACTTTGAACTCTGTACACAACATGTTGCCAAATTCCATAGAAAAAATATGAACCCAACTTCACTTTAGGCAGGATGAATTTCAATTTGAGAAAATATTTCAAAATTTTTCTTTTGAGATGTAAATTATTACTGGAAATTTCTAACAAAATATAATATTGGGGAATTAAAGAAAAAAGTCTCTTTGTCATTTCCTCAATCTTAAGCTAAATGCTCTCAATAAGAACTCAGCATGAAGAAAATATGAATGCCTCCCATAAGATTCCTGTCTTTCCTAAGGATAGAAACCAAACATGACTTGCAATGTGATACTGAAGTGAAAATGAATGATGGTCAATAACATTTCCAGGTTTAAGGGTCAAGATGCATTGCTCTGTCTAAAAAGTTTTAATATTTATGTTAGATGTTATGCATGACAGTTTTTTACATTCTGAATATAATGTGATGTTTTGCATTTTTTAATTTAAAAAAAAAACTGAGATAACATACATTACAGCACATGGAAACCTCCCTTAAGGAATACTTATATGACTGTGTAATGGAGTTAAAAATATTTTTATTGTCTGAAGAGTCACTGAGTTTCTTATTATTTCTTTCCTCTACTCTTATTTTTCCAACTTCTCTTTATTCTTATTCTAGGTAATGTTTTGTAACTATATGGCCAGAGTATGCGTTTTGGAGTCAGAGACATCTAAGTGCAAATCTCAGATTCCCCGCTTCTGACCTGGGAACATTACTTACTTCTCTGAGTCTCCACTTCCTCATATCTAAAATGTGTATAATATATCTCTTCCACAGGATTTAGTTAGTACAAAATAACTTTAAAATATGTTAAGTTCTTCAAAATTATGGGCACTCAGAATATCTTGTTCTCTTCACTTTCCTTCTACCCTGCACTCCCTGCTAACTTCAGTACCTTCACATATGATCCAACAACAAATGCCATATGTACTATTATCTGTGTTAGCTTTTCCTCTTTAAGCTTGGATTGTCTCTTTCTAAATATATCTATGTGAAGAATTAGAGTAAAATACACTGCAACATGTAAATTTGCATTTCTGTCTGAGTTGAGTTTATTCTGGGAATAGTTATGTGTCTACTTGCAGCTAATTTTACCTTAAACCACAGAAGATCTATGGGACTTGCTCTCTTTTACTTTTCTCTCCCCTAATCTCTGATCAACTCTCTTACCCCCATTATCACCACACAATATAGGAGAGAATGCACGGCCAGATGTGGAGAATTTCAAACATGGCTCTGGAGAGTCCTGAGGTTTCTGCTTCTGAACATCTGTAGGATGGACAGCTGACTAGGAAGACCATTTACTCAGAGCAAGGACCAGATTGCCATAGGTTACAGATACCCTGGTGATGCTATTAAAATAAGATGCCTGTTGTCAATTATAAACAGCTAACTCCAGGAGATAACAAAGCTTCTAAACGAGAGGTAAATTGTAAACTTTTAGCTGTGAAGAGAAGGTATATTCATTTCTCAGAAGTGAAAGCCAATATTTAAAAGACATATTTTCATATTACTGACTCTTTTTCAGTTGTGATAGAAAAATCCTATTTTAGATTGATTATTCATGGATGTCACTAAACTTTAATGAAGCAAGGCAGGACGCTTTATGACATGCTTGCACTAACCCAAAGCTGTACATTTATGTCAGCTCAGAAAAAGAAGGTTTAGTGTTTTCTGCCCTTACAATTGCTGTACATCTTCTATTTTTGTTGCAAAGGTGTCATTTAGATTTCTACTCACTCTACCACTTAGATATAGTAATATGTTTTTTAATAAATATTTTAACTTCTGTTAATTTTTTCATTCGCTATCAAAGCAGGCACTTTTTAAGTTACATATTATTAATTCTAAGGCAAGAAAAAGCAGAGTTGGAGAAAAGCAGGGGGCTGGGGTGGAAGAAGAGTTAGGGAAAGTATTCCATGCTCTTACTCCCAGGAAAAGTAACAGCCCTTGATGTTTTTACAATATATGCTTTTCTTGGTAGTACATTCAACTTAGTTATTCAAAAAAAATGTTGGGAGAAGGGATCGATAAAAATGAAAGTTTCTGGAAATTAAAAACAAATTAAATCACTGGCATAAAACTTACCCATTTCCTATGCCCCATGATTGAGAAAGGTCTCAGTATCTGCTGGCTTCACCAGGTGAACACCTGAACTTACTCTGAAGCCATGCCTCTGAGGGATGAGGAGTTCTAGAGAAAGGACTGTGGAAGTATCTGCCAATGACAGAGAACTATAGCCATGAGGGCCAAAACCAAAAAAAATTTCAGAGGAAACATTGTTGTTTGTGATGTCCCCCTTCTTAGACATGGATTCCAAGAAGGAGACTCTATCCTGGAGCCCCAGTGCTGGAAAGACTAGGAGCATCCAATTAGCTGGTCATGCGGCTGCTGGAATTAAAAATATCAATGGAGGAATGGACTGAGGGATGTGAGGGCTTTTTCCAGCTAGAAATAGAAATTATGTGGAATTTGCTTTTGGCTTATAAATTCCCCTTGAGTTCTTAATCATTCCGGAATGGGAACCCCTGAGAGTGTGATGTTAGCTTCTTGCCAAGCAAACCGATGAGGACATAGAGTTTATTCTAGCTTAATGTGAAAACAAATAGAATCATAACTAGTTCCCTGGTTATTGTCGAATATTATATAACTGTTCATGTAATCTCAATGGCAATTAGTAAATTTTGTTCAGCTTTCACCAGAACAGTACATTAAAATCTCTCTTGCTCTATATCACTTGTGCTGTCAAATTATATAGTTATTTGGGGAGTATGGTGAATTTGAATTACCACCCAAGGGGGTCTTTTCAAATTACTACACTTTTTTCTCTGTATTAGAGAACTCAGCTCTTTTTCCACTCCATTTACAAAATTCTACATAATTGTTTCAGGTTTGCAATCAGACTGTCACAACATATCATGGAAATATTTGTTTTCATGGTGGCTGTACAATTTGCAATTATGCTTTAACCTGTCTTGATTCCTTCCTGTCTGATCAGTGTGTGACCATGTTGTCCAAGTGGCTAGGTAATCTTCTTGACAGAATCATCAGACATAAAGCCAGAAATGTATATATAAACCACAAGCTACATTCTTTTACTTACAGTTTTATTGAAGAATAATTGACATACATAAACTGCACATATTTAAACTATTCAA
>NW_011888860.1:3258031-3262739 GCF_000151845.1 Pteropus vampyrus | reverse complement strand
TTCAGAGGAAACATTGTTGTTTGTGATGTCCCCCTTCTTAGACATGGATTCCAAGAAGGAGACTCTATCCTGGAGCCCCAGTGCTGGAAAGACTAGGAGCATCCAATTAGCTGGTCATGCGGCTGCTGGAATTAAAAATATCAATGGAGGAATGGACTGAGGGATGTGAGGGCTTTTTCCAGCTAGAAATAGAAATTATGTGGAATTTGCTTTTGGCTTATAAATTCCCCTTGAGTTCTTAATCATTCCGGAATGGGAACCCCTGAGAGTGTGATGTTAGCTTCTTGCCAAGCAAACCGATGAGGACATAGAGTTTATTCTAGCTTAATGTGAAAACAAATAGAATCATAACTAGTTCCCTGGTTATTGTCGAATATTATATAACTGTTCATGTAATCTCAATGGCAATTAGTAAATTTTGTTCAGCTTTCACCAGAACAGTACATTAAAATCTCTCTTGCTCTATATCACTTGTGCTGTCAAATTATATAGTTATTTGGGGAGTATGGTGAATTTGAATTACCACCCAAGGGGGTCTTTTCAAATTACTACACTTTTTTCTCTGTATTAGAGAACTCAGCTCTTTTTCCACTCCATTTACAAAATTCTACATAATTGTTTCAGGTTTGCAATCAGACTGTCACAACATATCATGGAAATATTTGTTTTCATGGTGGCTGTACAATTTGCAATTATGCTTTAACCTGTCTTGATTCCTTCCTGTCTGATCAGTGTGTGACCATGTTGTCCAAGTGGCTAGGTAATCTTCTTGACAGAATCATCAGACATAAAGCCAGAAATGTATATATAAACCACAAGCTACATTCTTTTACTTACAGTTTTATTGAAGAATAATTGACATACATAAACTGCACATATTTAAACTATTCAACTTGATTAGTTGTAATACAAAAGGTATAAGTATATACTTTCAAACTAATTATCACAATCAAGATAGTAAATCACTCCCAAAAGTTTCATCATGCCTCATTTTAATCCCCCCAACCTTCCTTTCTACCAGCTACTTCCATCTCCAGGCAGCTACTAATCTGCTTCTGTCACTATAAACTAGTTTGAATTTTCTAGACTATTATATAAATGGAATTATACAGCACATAATCTTTTGTGTTTTTCACTCAGCACAATTATTTTAAGATTTGTCTATGTCGTAGCATGTATCGATAGTTCATTTTTATTATTGCTGAGTAGTATTCCACTGTATGGATATGCAAATCCAGTTACCTGCTGATGAGAACCTGTGCTGTTTCCAGTTTTTTGCTATTACAAATAAAGCTGTTGGGAACATTCATGTATGAGAATTTGTATGGAAATATCTTTTGTAACCATGAGTTAGGCAAAGATTTCTTATGTAAAAGATTAAAAGCCAATCCATAAAAGAATGAATTAAAAATTTCTGCTCATTGAAAAACTTTATTAAGAAAATGTAAAGACAAGCTAAAGGCAAGAAGAAAATATTTGCAAATCATATATACAATGAAGACATATATGCAGAATATTTTTTAATTTCAAAACTCAATAATAAGAAAATCAAATTAAAAGTTCGGAGCAGATTTGAACAGACACTTTACTAAAGAAGACATATTGATGGCAAATAAGTGAATGAAAAGATGCTCAACATCATCCATTATAAGGAAAATTCAAATTAAAACCATAAAGAGATACCACTACACATTTATTGGCATGACTCAAATTAAAGTGACTGACCATATGAAATACTGGAGAGATCACAGAACAACAAAGACTCTCATATACTGCCAGAGGAAATGTAACATTGCTATAACCATTTTGGAAAGCTGTTTGGCAGTTTCTTAAAATGTTAAACCTATACCTCTCAAATGGTACCATAATGATACTGTTAGTTTTTACTCATGAGCAAAAAAAGTATATCCATAAAATTTTTTATCACTCTTGGGTAATAAAAGTTCCTCTGCCCATATTTAGTCACCAAAAATTAGTCTTTTAAATATGTAAAGTTTCCATTTCCAGGTAGTCAGTCAGACTTCAAGCTTCCTCTCTACCCCAGCTCAGGCTCACTGAAGGCTGGCACCTGTGTGTGACTGGTTTCTTCTCACTTTCTCTTCCACCACCAAATGGTCCTTCATCTCTCCACTAACAGATTTCTGTCTCCTCCAGGGTCTTGCCCTGGAAAGAACAGATTAAGATTATATCCGATGATATCAGGATAATCTGATTTCTCTAGATGTGTTAACTTTTCAAAACTGACATTTTTCCTTTTAAGGATCTTTGTAGGTTTTCTTCAGACACTCTTCTTGTATTGCTTGCAGTTGCTGAAATGTGTCCACTGCAGATCCATGACATAGGTGTTGAACTCCCTGATGAGAGAAATGAGACCTGAATAAATGGAGAGACAAATATTGTTAAGATGTCAATTACACCCAGATTTATCTAAAGATTCGATGCAATCCTAACTAAAATCCCGTTAGTTTTTTTTTTAATAGAATTGACTAGTTGACTCGAATTTATAAGAAAATTTATAAGAACTTAAAATAGCCAAAAATCTAGTTGAAAAAAGAATAAAGCTGGAGGATTGATACCATCTGACTTCAAGATTAATCATAAAGCTTCATACAGTATTTGAGACATGTAGTGTTGGCATAAATATAGAGAAATAAGTCATTGGAACAGAATAGAAGGTCCAGAAGTTGATCTATACATAAATGGTTAATTAACTTTTGAAAGGGTACAAAGGCAATTTAGTGAAGAAAAATATAGTCTTTTCAATAAATGAGGCTTAAACATTGGATATCTGTATGCAAAAAAAAATGTTTAACTTGAATCATAGCTTGAATTATATAAAAAATAACTCAAAATGAATTCTATCTGCAAATGTGAAGCCTAAAATTATAAAACTTCTAGAAGAAAACAAAATAAAAAATCTTTGTGTCCTTTGATTAAGCAACAACTTCTTAGTTATAAGGCCAAAAACACAATCCATAAAAGAAAACATTGATGAGTTAGACTTCATTGAATTCAGAACTTCTGCTCTTGAAAGACACTGTTAAGATAATAGAAAGACAAGACGAAAACTAGGAGAAAGTATTCGCAAGTCACATATCTGAAAAAAGGCTTGTATCCAGAAAAAAGGCTTGTATCCAGAAAAAAATGACAAACTCAAAAGTCAATAACAAGACAACAAACAACGAAATTAAAAAATAAGTAAAAGATTTGGTCAGACAAATGAAGATATACAGATGGCAAATATGAACATGAAAAGATGCTTGACATCATTAATTTTCAGGAAAATGCAAATTAGAACCACAAGATACCACTACATACCTATTAGATTGGCTAAAAAAATAAATAAATAAATAATTGACTTTGTGAAGTATTGACAAGGATATCAAGCAACTGAAGTTTTCATACACTGCAAATTGTATAATCTCTTTTGAAAATTATTTGGAAAAATTAAATATGTACCTACACTATGACCCAGCCGTTGTACTCCCAGATGTTTACTGAAGAGAATTGAAGGTTTAAGTCCACACAAAGATTTGTATATGAATGTCCATAGCAGTTTTATTTTTAATAGCCAAAAACTGGAAGCAAGCCACATGTCTATCAACAAGGAAATAGATAAACAAATTGTGATATATCCATATATCAAAATGCTATTTGCAAACAAAAAGGAATGGAGTGTCGATACTTGCAATGACATAGATATAGCTCCAAATTATTATCTCTAAACTGAAAACTAGTGACAAAAGGTAGATCAGTGGATGCCTGGAGGTAGGGGAATGGTGCATGAGGGCACAGTGGAAGGGATTATCAAGGAACAGAAAGACATTTTGGAAGTAAAGAATATTTTTATTATATTAATTTTGGTGATAGTTTATGGATGTTTAAATATGGCGAGACATCAAAGACTAGCCCTTCTCAGCTGGGATATGGGTGCAGCTGTGGATCTCTGCCATTAGATTTCCGTCTGAGTCTTGCTACCACTGTTTCTAAACAGTGTAACTCTGTGCTAAACACTCTATTCTACTTATCTGTAGAGTGGGGATGTAATACTTCCCCCATAAGGTCTGGTAGATGAAGATTCAGTGAGTGACGTATGCAGACTCAGTTATTCTTGAAAAGCACTATTAATCTATAATTAGAGTTACAACAACATTAAGATTCACTGGTCCAAAGAGGCTGGTGGAACTTGTAATGTAGTACATCCTTTATGTGTCAAAGAGGACAACCCTGAAAACTACATGTGCTCATATCATTGCCAATTCTAAGAAAATAATGCAATACCTTCTAAGAAAAAAATTAGGTCACATTTACCTGAAAGAGCACTGTGAAAAAAAAAGCACATAGCGACATGTCACCTTGAGAACCGTTTTAAAAATAACCAGCAGAATAAACAAAAAGAAGGAATGTAGTTGTTACACTATGGGGAAAAATTGTTCTTGAGCAAAATGTCTATTGCTCTTTCACAGAGAGAGTCTAACTAATTAGAATGAATTAATATTGGTAGGGTTCCCATCAAATGGATTAATACTGGCTGACATGTAATCAACAAAGAGTGATGATAAATGACGATGTACTGAGTTAGGGTGATGTGATTAAGAGACTCTATAGAAGTCCAGGCTGCCTTTTATTTGGCTTAATATTTTCCTGAATGGATTGAAGAAGTTTTTTTAAACTACATTAATTTAAATGAGTAGGAAATAGTGGAGAT
>NW_011888860.1:3253197-3257097 GCF_000151845.1 Pteropus vampyrus | reverse complement strand
CTGCTATGAACATCGGTGTGCAAATATCTTTCCAGATATGGGTTTTCAAGTCTTATGGGTAAATACCCAGGAAGGGGATCATATGGTAGATCAATTCATAGTTTTTTGAGAAACATCCATACTGTTTTCTATAGTGGCTGTGCTAATCTGCAGTCCCACCAGTAGTGTATGCACATCCTTTTTCTGCACATCCTATCCAACACTTGTTATTGCCTGTCCTGTTGATTATAGCTATTCTAACAGGTGTGAGATGGTATCTCATTGCGGTTTTGATTTGCATTTCTCTAATAGCTAGCAATGTTGAGCATCTCTTCTTCCTGATTTCCTTTTGCAATTGATCTCTAGTTCCAAAGCATTATGATCAAACAGAAAACATGGTTGGTATAATTTCAAGCCTTTTATATTTGTTGAGGCTATTTCTGTGTATCAGTATGTGGGCAATTCTTGAGAATGTTCCATGTGCACTAGAAAAGAATGTATAAGCAGCTGTTTTGGGATGGAAGCCTCTGAAATATCAATTATGTCCAGTTGGTCTAATGTGTCATTTAAGGATGTTATTTCCTTATTGATTTTCTGTTTGGATGATCTGTCCATATCTGAAAGTAGGGTAATTTGGATGATCTGTCCATATCTGAAAGTAGGGTAATTTGGTTCCTGACTACGATAGTGTTTTGGTCTGTTTCTACCTTTAGTTCTGTTAGCAATTGCTTTACATATTTCAGGGCTCCCTGATTGGGAGCATAGATATTAATAAGTGTTATGACTTCTTGGTGCTTGATTCCCTTTATCATTATGAAGTATCCCTCAGTATCTTTCTTTACCTTTTTTATTTCGAAGTCTATTTCATCTAATATTAGTATCACTGCTCCCACTTTTCTTCAAATGCCATTTCTTGAAATATGAATTTTCACCCTTTCACTATGAGTCTATATTTGTCTTTGGAGCTGAGCTGTGTCTCCTGGAGGCAGCATATGGTTGGGTTTTGTTCTTTTTGATCCATTCTGCAACTCTGTGCCTTTTACTGGTGAGTTCAGTCCATTTACATTTAGGGTGATTAGTGAAATATGAGGTCTTCTTATAGCCATTTATCTTTTGCTTCCTGGTAGTTCAGTGTTTCCATTGCTTCCTTGTCCTTGTGTTTCTGTTTTCTTTATTTTGGTTGACTTTTGTGGGTTTTGCCTCTGATTCTTCTTGTTTTATGTTATAGACTTCAGTTCTGAATTTTTAGTGTGTGGTTACTATTACGAATATGAAAAGGATAGTTATATATATACAGTCACTCATTTTCTTCTGCATGTGCCCTTTCTCCTTTCCCCGTTGAGAATTAGGATCTTTGAATCCTCCCCTTTTCAGTCATTGTTATCTCAATTTGTTCCTACACATGCTAAACATTCAATACTATTTTGCTATAGAAATTCTCTTATTATTTAAGCATATAATGCCCTGTTCTTAGTAAGGATTGCACTCCTCTGCTTCTATTTGCCTAATAGTCACTTTATTCCTAATTATGTATATATTTTTGTTTATTTGTTATTTTGTTTTAGGTGAGCTGACACTTTTCAGTATTTCTTGTAGTGCAGGTCTTGTAGGGGAGAATTCCTGCAATTTTTGTATGTCTGGAAATGTCTTAATTTCTCCTTCATATCTAAAGTAGAGCTTAGCTGGATACATTATTCTAGGCTGGTAGTTCCTTTCACTTAATATTGAAATATTTGATTCCATTCCTTTTTGGCTTGTCAGGTTTGCACTGAGAAGTCCGAGGATAATCTAATGGGTTTTTCTTTATATGTTACCGTTGTCTTTTCCCTGGCTGCCCTGAGAATTTTGTCTTTGTCACTGATTTGATAACTTTAATCCATTGTGTCTTGGTGAAGGCCTTTTTTGGTTGAGATAATTGGGTGTTCTGCTGACTTCTTGAATTCCAAGCTCTAGCTCATTCCTTAGATTTGGGAAATTCTTGTCCACTATTTGTTTGAAAATGCTTTCTAGTCCCTGCTCTTTCTTCTCGCCTTTGGTAATGTTCACTATTCTCATGTTTCCTCTCCTGATGGTATCAGCTGGTTCTTGAATTTCTCTTTCATTATTTTTCATTCTTTGGTTTCTCTCTTCTTCTTTTTGATTTATTTCTAGATTTCTGTCTTCGGTATCCTCTACTTGGTTGACTCTATTTCCCAAGCTTGTTATTTCATTTTTCAGCTTTGCAGTGAGTTCTTCATCTCCAGAAGATCTATTCTGTTCTTCTTTAGGGTTTCGATCCCCTTGCTCTGCTCATCCAGTTGTTTTTTTTTTTCAATTTCTGAAAGTGTTAATATAACTCATTTTGGAACTCACTGAGATTTTTTCAGAAGTACCATCCTGAATTCTCTGTCATTTAAGTCCCATATTTCTATGTCTGTAGCTTATTTTCTGGAGATTTTTCTCTTTCTTTCTGAACTGCCTTGTCATCTTGGTTGTTCATGGTGTTTAATGGACTATTTCTCCACCTGGGCCTTAATGGAAGTGTATTCTGCTTATTTTTTTCCAAAAAGTTTTATTATATAACCATCTCTCTTTAGTCTGCTGCAAAGAAGGCTCTTTTCTTTTGGCTTCCAGTAAGTAGCGTCAAAGCGTCTAAGCCTCTCGTTCCCTGCTTTATATAAAGCCTTAAAAATTCCTTTTTTTCTGGTAGATATTTAATCACACTCACTACCTTCAGTTTCAGTCCCTGTCAGTGCTCCATCTCAAACAGTTTGGGGGGAGGGGCCCTTGAGTTGGGAGTTGGGGACTGTGGCTCAGCTCGGTTTTGGTCGGTAAAAACTGTTGTTTTTCTGCCGTCCTGCTTCTCTGCTTTCTGCCCTGATGACTGGGCCCTGCCGCCAGCTGCGTGGAAGTAACAGCACTCCCAAGCAGGACTGTTCAGGGAACTCACCGCTCCTTCTCTCCCCCTCCTCCTGTAGGGAGCTCCTGTGGCGAGAGGCAGCTTCTTTGTTTCTCCCAGTCCACCGCCCACACCCGGGGGTCTGACCTGTGGTAGCTCTTATGTGCAGATCCCATGCTCAGACATGCTGCTGTGCAGTTTGGGTGTTTTTTGTTGTGTTTTAGATGTTCAGCTTATTGTTGTTTCAAGGGGAGAGAGAGAGATCTGAAGACATCTCTCACTCCACCATGTTTCCAAAACTCTCTATTTTTGAAATTTAAAAGATATAAGCCAATAAATTCATCTTTTTTTTTTAATCTAGAATAATTTTAGTTTCTGTCACTTTCACCTGATTACTACATACAGAATTCCAGTCTTTGGACACAGATTCTAGTGGTTCTTGTTTCATTAGAATTCCTCATTTGGTAATAGTAAATAACTATAAAATTATGATAGCTCATATTTATTGAGTACATTGTATATGCCAACCACTCTTTCAAGTGCTTGACATATATTAATGTTTTAATTTTTACAACAGTCTATGAATTAAAATGTAGAATTATTCACATTTTACTGATGAATAAACCAAGACACAGAGCAGATAAGTAACTTCAACAAATACACATACTTAGTAAATGGAGGAGCAAGGATTGGAGCACTCAGTCTGGCCACAGAGCTAGAGTCTTTTATTGTGAGGCATACTTAGTCTTTTAAACCTGAATTTTCTCTGGGCAACATGGACCGAGTAGTTGGGCAAATGCTAGTTTCTAGTAAGCAGTAACTAGGATACATTACAGAAGGAAGCAGTCTCAGCCCATCATCAATCTGTCAATAAAAAATAGCTCCTCGCTTGCTTTGCTTTCTCACTGCATATTCTAACTTACCACTGAGAAATTAGACATGGAAGCTTTGATAAAGCTGACAATCTAGTTGGAGCAAATATATTGCACTGTAAATTCTTAAAACTTTATGTTTTCCTGATGCCTCAACATTTCTACAAACAG
>NW_011888860.1:3248796-3252567 GCF_000151845.1 Pteropus vampyrus | reverse complement strand
ATTTTTTATTATGATGACATTGGTTAATGAAATCCAGTAAGTGTCAAGTATACAATTCAACAGTAAGTTTTATATATTTTGCGTCGTATGTTCACCACCCATAGTTAGATTTCTTTCTGTCACCACATACTTGACCCTTTTTACCCTATCTACCTCCTCCTGCCTCCATCTCTGGTAGCCACTAGTCAGTCTATTGTCCATGTCCATAAGTCACTGTTTGTCGTGTTTGCTCATTGCTTTTAGGTTTATATCCCACATATGAGTGATATCATATGGTTTTCAACTTTTTCTGTCTGGTTTATTTTGCTTAGCAATTGAACATGACCACCGCCAGTTTTCTTCTTGGTGCTAAGATACTCAAACAGCTTCCCCATCTTCCCTGAAAGCTTCAGTCAAGTCCATTGTCCCCAAACCTCCCATCTTGAACTTACAGAGCAGTAACCTGGTCACAGATGGTAAGAATTTATAGCCTATCATTTTTAGAAGCTGATGACCTTCTTCTCCATGTACCATAAAAACTCAGAACATACATACATATGTACATGTGCTTTACCTATATGCTCAATACACAGAACAGAGAGAGAGACATATACATCCAGGTCTTATTATACTCTACCTTAGCCCTGCTTCAACATTAAACATTTTTTTCACTTCCTAAAGGAGCATATTCTTGAACTATTCCAGAGCTTGAAAGTTACAGTATCAGAGAGCTAAGGATAATCTGATCGATGAGGAAACTGAGCTCCAGAGAGATGAGGGCTCCTACTAGTCAGGACAGGCTAATCATTGTAAGCCACAACACCAAAATGGCAGTGGCTTAGCATAATACTAGTTTATTCCTCATTCAAATTATAGTCCAATTTAGGATGGAAGGTGCATAGATCAGGGGCCCAGTTCTTCTACCCGGGTCCTCGGACTCCTTTTTTCAACTGGTGGATGAAGGAATATTAAGCACATTGAGAGTTCAGCCAGAGTTTTTCATGGACCTGGACTAGGTACACATCACGCCTGCTCATATTTCATTTACAAAAACTCGATCACATGAGTACATCTTATGAAAAGGGGGGCTGAGAAATATGATGAAGCTTTAAAAAAAAAAAAGTATTGCAGACATTATCTGGTTTATAAGTCACCTTAAATATTTTACTTTAAAAAGTCATTTAGGAATTTGTAATAAATATGTCATACAAGTCATACAATATTAGAAGAGGCTGAACATAGACATGTGTCTATTGCTTTAAAATCCAATGATTTTTCCCTTCCATTCAATCACCACTTTCAACATATTTCTCCTACAGCTCTGAAAAGGTCCAAGTCATTCCATGTAAACTTTCTCATCTGTCATTGTTTTTATTTTACCAGTTTTGCCTATTTAAAATGTCCTGTTGTATAAAGTTTACCACAATACACATCTCTCTCCAATCCCTATGGGAACTTATTGCAATACTTATCCTGTTTTTCTCTCTATTCCTTTGCCCCAGCTAAGAGTAAATGGTAAGGTATTTGAAACATTGATTGAAATAAAGCTACAGTATGTAAGTTACAGTTTTTTAGTTCCCAAGTTTAGAGATTTTAATTCCTCTTTGATTCAGTCAATTCCTACCCCCAGACCCCACCCCAGGAAAACTACTCCAAGTAGGGTCTTCAATTGTGCAATTATTAAGCCAGAAGTTAAAATGTGACAGAAACATTAACTTAAATACATATGTACATATGTTTTACATTGATAATATGACTTTATATATTGTTGAAGTAAGAATTATATTTCAAACTTCCTTGGATTTTTATTTGTATGTTTGATTATTATATTAGGGTTCTATTGTTCCTTTTTTCTATTGGACTAATTATCACAAACTTAGTCACTTAACATAAATTTATTGTCATTCAGTTCTGTCATTTAGAAGTCTGACATGGGTCTTGCTGGGATAAACTCAAGGTACTGGTAAGGCCTCATTCCTTTCTGGTGGCTCTAGGAATGTATCTGTTTCTTTGCCTTTTCCAGCTTCTGGACAGACCCACTCACATTCCTTGGTTGCAGCTCCTTTGGTCCATCTTCAAACTCAATGACAATACATATCTTTGACCATTCTTCTGTAGTCACATCTTTTTCTGACTCTCTTCTTCTTCATCCTTCTTCCAGTTATAAGGATCCTCTTGGTGGTATTGAACCTAATGGATAAATGGATAATCCGGGATAATATCACAATATTTTAAGGTCAGCTGATCAGCAACCTTATTTCCCATTTGCCATGTAAAGCAATTTACATCATTTTCCAGGGATTAAGACATAGACATCTTTGGGGACCATCATTCTGCCCACCACAATGACAGACACACTTCATTTTATTGCACTTCGCTTTATTGTGCTTTACAGATATTGTTTTTTTACAAATTGAAGACAAGACTTCACCAGCAAAAAGATTATGATTCACTGGCTAAATTACTGTGTATTCTTGTAAAAGTAGGATGGAAGGAGTGGAGACGGCAGTAAAATGTCAGTAATTTGTAAAACAGAAGAGTCAGAAAAGAGAAACTGAAACAGCTGTTTTTCCAAAAGCCTTTGAAAGTCTGTAGGCAGGGGAGTGTTGCTCTGGCATGACTTTGGTAATCTGAAAGACAACTGTCTTCATTTAGGCTCTGGCAATCTCACGGGGCATCAGGAAGTCTCTTTCAGGAAACTTTGAGGTCAGTAGACGTTGGCTAGATGAGTCAAAATAGGGAGGAAAAAAAGATGTCTGGTGAACTTATGCTCAATACTTTGTGAGCATACATAATGTACTTCTTTGGGGCATCTCAGAAATAATTGAGGTCACTCTTCTTTAAGGGTCTTAAATCCATTCAGTGTTCAGGTGGTGAGACCTACAGCTAAAATTTGGCCTCGAAAGAAGTAATTTCACTTTCAAAACTCCTCAGTCAGAGGCCTTTAAAATATATGTGTACACCAAACACATAACTGTTTTAATTCCTCATGCATTTTAATTTCCCTTCTATCCCTAAATATGATCAAAGCAAACATAAAAGCTTTCACTTGAGTATTGCTCCTTTGTTTCCGTGTTTCAAGATAGAGTTTTGAAGTAATTCTTTTATTCTTGTACATTCTGCTCTCTCTTCATTTAAGCAGCCGTTTGCTCTGTACATCTTTGCTTAATGGAAATCCTGTAGCAGCACTGAAAGCAAGTTACCTGAAAGACATCTCCCTCCCTAGCAGCTGTTTCCCAAAACCAAATTCACTGAAGAGATTAAAGTATTGACAGAGTAGGTAGATAGGTAGAAATGAGCCAGAGGGAGAAGAACAATGAAGGGTTAACGAGGACAGAGACCAGCTCAGCAGAATACTGTACACAGCAAGTTATCTGGCGGCCTCTGGACCCTTCCTCGTTCCTCCAGGGTCAGAAGCCAGACAGGCAGGCAAAATACCTGGCAGAGCCTGGCGCCTTCCTCACTCCCCTCACGGTCAATTAACTGCAGATGACAGTTATATGATCTTACTCTGGGGGCGCTGGACTGGTATGGGCAAAATTAGTTAACTGAGCATGTGCTCACCCTCAAAATCCCCATGGCGCAGGCTTTCGACAGCCCATCTACTGGCACACACTGCGCATGCCTGGGCCAGAAATGGGTTGTTCAGAGGGAGAACCTAAGAATTTGTGCCTTTACAGGTAGAAGGGACAGAAGAAAACAAAGAAATCTTATGGCCCATATAAACCCCCACCCTTAGCTCCTCCCAGCACTGGAATGTCTATTAAGCTGCCTGCTTGGACTTTCTGCCAA
>NW_011888860.1:3240543-3248746 GCF_000151845.1 Pteropus vampyrus | reverse complement strand
TTACTGTGTATTCTTGTAAAAGTAGGATGGAAGGAGTGGAGACGGCAGTAAAATGTCAGTAATTTGTAAAACAGAAGAGTCAGAAAAGAGAAACTGAAACAGCTGTTTTTCCAAAAGCCTTTGAAAGTCTGTAGGCAGGGGAGTGTTGCTCTGGCATGACTTTGGTAACCTGAAAGACAACTGTCTTCATTTAGGCTCTGGCAATCTCACGGGGCATCAGGAAGTCTCTTTCAGGAAACTTTGAGGTCAGTAGACGTTGGCTAGATGAGTCAAAATAGGGAGGAAAAAAAGATGTCTGGTGAACTTATGCTCAATACTTTGTGAGCATACATAATGGACTTCTTTGGGGCATCTCAGAAATAATTGAGGTCACTCTTCTTTAAGGGTCTTAAATCCATTCAGCGTTCAGGTGGTGAGACCTACAGCTAAAATTTGGCCTCGAAAGAAGTAATTTCACTTTCAAAACTCCTCAGTCAGAGGCCTTTAAAATATATGTGTACACCAAACACATAACTGTTTTAATTCCTCATGCATTTTAATTTCCCTTCTATCCCTAAATATGATCAAAGCAAACATAAAAGCTTTCACTTGAGTATTGCTCCTTTGTTTCCGTGTTTCAAGATAGAGTTTTGAAGTAATTCTTTTATTCTTGTACATTCTGCTCTCTCTTCATTTAAGCAGCCGTTTGCTCTGTACATCTTTGCTTAATGGAAATCCTGTAGCAGCACTGAAAGCAAGTTACCTGAAAGACATCTCCCTCCCTAGCAGCTGTTTCCCAAAACCAAATTCACTGAAGAGATTAAAGTATTGACAGAGTAGGTAGATAGGTAGAAATGAGCCAGAGGGAGAAGAACAATGAAGGGTTAACGAGGACAGAGACCAGCTCAGCAGAATACTGTACACAGCAAGTTATCTGGCGGCCTCTGGACCCTTCCTCGTTCCTCCAGGGTCAGAAGCCAGACAGGCAGGCAAAATACCTGGCAGAGCCTGGCGCCTTCCTCACTCCCCTCACGGTCAATTAACTGCAGATGACAGTTATATGATCTTACTCTGGGGGCGCTGGACTGGTATGGGCAAAATTAGTTAACTGAGCATGTGCTCACCCTCAAAATCCCCATGGCGCAGGCTTTCGACAGCCCATCTACTGGCACACACTGCGCATGCCTGGGCCAGAAATGGGTTGTTCAGAGGGAGAACCTAAGAATTTGTGCCTTTACAGGTAGAAGGGACAGAAGAAAACAAAGAAATCTTATGGCCCATATAAACCCCCACCCTTAGCTCCTCCCAGCACTGGAATGTCTATTAAGCTGCCTGCTTGGACTTTCTGCCAAATGTACATTTCTTACTCTACTTAACAAAATTGCTTCTGCTTGCGACTCTTTGCCTGCTGTCTTTCTTCTCCAAATGTTAGACCTCCATGCAAATCCTTAGGGGACCCAAAGTCCAAGCCCAGGTCTGACAATGTAGCCATCTAAGCACTGGTAATAGTGCACTCATTGAGAGACTACGCATGACCTTAGAGAAGTCTATCTGAGGAACACATGAAGAGAGGAAGCTCTTTCCCAGACTAAACACCTTTTTGAAGACCAGGATAGGAAACAGATGTCTTTTTCATTAGCAGCCAAGGCCTGCGCACTACTTCAGACAATACTTTGGGAGGCCGCCAGACGTCAAAGGGCGCCAGACAGCAAGAGGGTTCTATAGCTCAGAAGAATTGTTACACAGCATGTTAAAGGATTTTAGCCATGGAGTCTCCATCCTCATTTAAGACTGTAACGTAGGAGCAGCAGAACCAGTGGGCTTGCTGAATTTCTCATCAATGATTTATGTGGCCAATAACAGAAAACACGGAGTCATTCTCAGGATCTGGACTCCCATCGTGTAAATTCTGTGGTGCATTGAGCTTCGAGAGACGGGGCCACAACAACGATTACATTGAGTTTCCTGCCCACCTCCCCAGCAAAAGAGAAAGGGAGACTTAAAAGTAAGCAGATTCAAGACACCCAAGATATGTGCTACTTCATGTTAGTTAATGAACAAAGATTCTTACCTGGCTCTAACTCTTTTCTCTATGATTTTATTGCTAGCAGTAAATTGCCTGCAAACACTACCTCTTAAGCATTATTATATTACATGTCCAGCCCCTGACTCTTTACCCACCCCCAGCAAAGGAACCAATAACACTTTCCTGAATCTGCTCTTTCTATAATGTTACTAATGATCTTCCTGGATTATGAGTTCAACCATGACCTCTACAAGATGATAACTTTGAAATTTGAACTGAAGTAATTCAGTTTCATTAAGTGTGCAGCCCCCAGGTTTCTACCCATGGCCGTTGAGGGAATCATAGCCCTTGTAGGCACTGAGAACCCAGACTGCAACAGAGAGGGGGAAATGCACTTCTCTCTGCACGCAGGGAGATGAGGAGCACCTTTTGCTACAGAGGTGGTAAATTGCCTATTCATTTTTCTATCACTGAAGTGTTCATAACAATAGGATTGACTGATTTTTAGAAATAATAGCAAGGAAAAGAAAGAAATATCTAGACTATTTCAGGAATTGTGATATTAGAAATAAGAATTTCATGATTTCTATTTTTGTCATAGTTGATGCTGAGGTCTGCTTACTGAAAAGAGGGACTTCAGGGCCATTGTATTTTATATCAATCCTAGTTTATGCTTGACAGTAAACAAAAGCTTGTTATTGGCATATCAGAGACTTTTATGGTTCTCACAGGTGAGTAGGCATAAATATTTGGAGAGAAAGATTTGCGGCAAAGCAGCAATGACAAAATATTAATGTTACCATATGCTAAGTACCCTTTTAAGTATTTTATATATAATATTTAATTTAATTGATCAAAGTGTTAGCAAGAAATTATAAATAAAATCAAGAATAATTTAAGCTCATTCTTTTTATTTATAGGTAAAATCAAAGTATTGCCATTATGTCAACCTTATTGTTTTGTAAATATGTACATTGTGAATTAGTAAATATTTCAATAATACCCCTCATCAAAGAAATTGTTGTGAATTTTATTACACATACAGCTGTTAAAACCTGAATATTTTTAGATTTTTATTTAAATAGTTAGAAACATGAAATAATATGAACAGAGGAATTCAAAGATGCTCAGAATCCAATATAACACCCTTTTTAAAAATTTTATTCTGGTACAAAATATTTAAATACAATATCCCTTTTTTCTGGTTAATTATTCTCAGTGACATTGTGAGATCAGAATCAGCATATAATTATTCTTTTCTAAAACCCCTGAATTTAAAGTAAAGCCAACTAAAGACTACTTAAATTTAAGAACTTTTGGAAAATTATCTCAAGCAAGTCAGCTAGAACTAACTTTACTTTATTAAGATTTTAATTTTTAAAAAATCTTTGATTCCTCAAGGTAAATAAGAGGTCTCTGATTCGAAAACTCTTACGGGATGATACAAAGAAAACCTTTACAAAGCAATGAAAGTAAAGCTTTCTAGAATGTTGAGAAATAAAGGAAACCAAGCTCTAGCTCCAATGAACTTCTTCCAGTTTCTTAAAAGCACAGAGACTTATGCTACTTCAGAGACTTCTCATAAGCTGTTCCCTTCTCCTAGAATTCTTACCCCACCTCATGCCACACTCAATTTTTTAACTGCCTAATTTCTACTTATTCTTAAAGTCACTTTCTCAGGCAAACCTACCAAACTTCTCAAGTTATTTTATACTTCCTTGGTAAATTCTCTGATATAACCATACATTTCTATAGTTTATAATTATATCTTTAGTATTACAGATTTTTGTTTGTCTCCCTCACAAAATCATAAGGTCTACTCCAAGAAGGCAAGAGCTGTTTCCCTTGTTGCCTACTGTATTACCAACACTCACTACAATGTCTGGAATATATGTACTATAGATATTTGGTAAACAATGAGAGCAATAACAGGAATCTTGTGAGAAAATAAAAAAGATTATTATTAATAAAGCAATAATCCCAAACCTTTTTATTTCTCATAATTCTGTATCAGTAAATAAAATCAAACTTATTCATTCAACAATTATTTAAGGAGCACCAGTTCTGTGCCAGGAAATGTGTCAAATGATGATCAATCAGATATAATCTCTGCACTTAAGGCATTATTTGCAAGTCCGTATGAGAAACATGCAATAAAAACTATGATGAGATACTATGACAAGCATTACAGCAGGGTAAGAACGAAGTGCTATGAAAGCATATAAGAGAAGTACCAAGTCCAGATATCTACTGCTGTTACAGATTATCCCAAAACATAATGACTAAAATAATTTCTTATTTTTATATCTCATTATTCTGTGGGTCAGCACTTTGAGCAGAGGACAGAGAGAATGGCTCAACCTTACTGCATGATGCCTGGGGCCTCAGAAAGAACACTTAAAATTTCTGGGGCTGGAACAGCCAGAGGATGGCCAAATACCTCTCTCTGTGTCTATCTGTCTGTCTGTCTGCCTGTCTGTCTGTCTCTATCCCTATATCCTTCTCCACCTTCTCCATCTTGCTAGCTTTGGCTTCTTCATAACATAGCAACTGTAATAAGACTTCTACGTGGAAGTTCAGCACTTTAAGGGAAGATGTTTCAAGACACAAGGAGTGAATATTACTAGTCTCTGAAAACCACAGCCTTCGGTCAAAGTGGGACTGAATGAGATGCATATGTTAAATGCTTATCACATATCCTGCAAAGGAGCAATGTCAAACATTTTGTGGTCATCTACAGTCCACTGCAGCACTTTACTCAGGCTTGTGAGGTCAAGAGAGGCTTTGTGGAGAGCATGAAATTTCTGCTGACACCAGAAACAAGTATGAGTTTGGACAAAGTGGAGTTTGGAGTAGGGGAGGAATTTCAGGCAGAGGTCAGTACAGCAGGTCCTCAGATAATGTCCTCTTGTTCAACACTGTTTCATTATAACATTGAAAAAAATAAACTGATTCCCAGCAGGGCCACTGTCTGTGTGGAGTCTGTGTGTTCTCCGCATATCTGCATAGGTTTTCTCCAGATACTCTAGTTTCCTTCCACAATTCACATTAGGTTAACTGGCATGTGTAAATTGTCCCAAGATAAGTAAGTGTGGGTGTGTGTGTGAGTGGTCCCAATGGAAGGGCATCCTGTCCTGAGCTGCAGGTAGAGGCTCTGGCTACCAGTGACCCAGAGCTAGAATAAGCAAGATGAAAAAGAATGATCTTATTTTTTTAATCTTTCTTAAATGTCTGTATAGTTCATATTTATGTCAATGTTTAATATTAGAAGTATGTTTTGGTCTTTATTTAGAAGTTTGATGATGTTTTTGTGACCAGAAATAGGCCATAGGAACTTAATTCTTGTTTATATCAATTTAGCCTACGGTAAAATTGGTTTTGTTATAAGCCATTTTGTTAAAAGATACAGTTGCCGAGAACTTTTGAAGATATTAAGTAGGCTTACTGTTCATGTAAAGTGTCAAGGCAAGAATGTTTACAGTTTTGACAGAGGGTGGGGATGAAGGGATAGGGTAGTGGTAAATGTTAAGACTGATTAAAGAAATAGCGATTAATTCATGAAAGATTTTGTAAGGGATGCTAAAGAGTTCGGATTATAACTTAGGAAATATGGGTAATCCTTCAAGAGAAGTGATATATAGTCAGTTTTGTAAATATTTTAGATAGATCACTCTGGCTGCAGATTGAACAAAAAAGAGTTTTGCAGAAATCTAATCAAAAGGTGATAGGAGTCTGGATGAAGGTAGTAGTAGTACATATGAGTAGTACATATGGATTTAAAAGTTCAAGGTCAGGAGGACAAAATATCAAATCCAGACTCTTACACTCTCTAACTGTACACCCTTGGGCAGGTTCCTTGAGCTACTTGAGTCATACTACAACTATAACAAGATGAATCATTTCTCCTCATAATGATATATCATATTAACAATTTTATAGCTAATATTATTGAACGTGTGAGGCATTAGTTAAATGTATAGCATGTGTCTTCTTATTAAAAACCCTGGAAGATAGGTAATTTCATCCCATTTTCGAAGAGAAGAAACAGGCATACATAGGAAAATTATTTTCCTGAGGTTTCCAAGGTTTCAATGTACCATGAAGCCAGGCAGTCTGGTCTCAGAGACAATGTCCTTCTTAACCAGTTCTTGGTGCTTCTATGAAGATAAAATAAAATGTACATTCTAAATATCCATCTCAGAATCTAGCAACCACTATAGATACTTAATACATGATAACAATTATCATTTGTGTATGATATCTGTCTTAATAGTATGTATTGAAGATTCTTAGGAACCATTCTCTATTAATAGCAAAATTCATTATTATGCAAAGTCATTCAACCAGTATTAATGCCAACATGGTGCAAGTCTGTTCTGACTATGATGTGAGATGAATGGACAAAGCGGCCAAAATCCCTGCCCTCACTTCATTACAGTATAACCTGGTCTAGGGATTTCATCAGAAGCATGCCCGGAGGCAAGGATTCAGACATAAGTAATTTATTTAGAAGGCAATCCCAGAAAACACTCACAGGGAGTTAGGAGCAAAACAAGGAAGTGAAGGGACCCAAAAGATACATTATTAAGCAAATTATCTATGGTCAATAGAGCTATACTGCATTAGCAGTCAAAAAGACGAGAACTTCAGAGTTATCCCTACAAAGGGGCAGAGAAACTGGAATATCCATTCCTCAACTTCCTGTCCATCATTATTTGTAGATGCCTCTGGGAATATGAATTCCCTAGCACTCAGCTCACCTTTCTCTTGAGCCAAAATCGCTTGGGCAGCCAAACAAAAAGCCCTCAGACTAAGAGTCAGACATCTGTGTGTGGAGGCGAGAGTTGGGCTGATGGGTATACAGGGGCCCTGACAGTATCTACAGTGACAGATAGGTTAAAAATGGGAATAATATTAATTAGAAAGTGATAAATGCTCAGATAGTATAAGAATAAAGAAACATCCAAAACACTCCCTGTTTAAAATAAGGGAAAAGATTCCTCTCTTCTTTTTCTTAGAATATTTACTTAAGAAAACTTGGAATTATAATCATTACATAATATATTTGAAAGCATTTTAAGATTTTCAAATACTTTTATTTCTATTATTTCTTCTGTCTTCCTACATATAATTTTGTACATGGAAAAATATGACAGCATGTAATGTGTAAACTAACTCTTGCCCTCTTCCACCTCTGTGCTGTGAGTGTCATCACAGTCCCTGGGACATTACAAGCTAACCTTTGTGATATCTACAGAGGGTAAGAAAACGTTAGTAGTTTCAGATAAGGTGCAACATACAAACAAGCAAAATTGCTTTGTGCAGATCAGTTCCACACTGTCAAAGACCCAGATAAACCATTTATAAGTGAAGGATTATAAGCCACAACTGTTTATTCACACCCAGGAAAGAGACAGAGAGATATTTTGTGACAAAAACCAAACAAAATCTCAATAGGACAGCTAGATCAAGCAAAGGAAAGCAATAAAGATATAAGTAGTAAAACAAATTTTTTTGGTACTGAAATCTCTTTTAGACCTTCCTTATTTTATTGGGAGATATTACCAGGGCAAGGCAGGGATTGATTTGTGTACTCTCCAAGTAGAAAATATTCTGACTCAATCAGAAGTAGAAGTGAATGACTTATTGTTCAACAATAGCTATTGAAGGATTAAGCATTTCTGATTTTATAGTAACAGATATAACACATCTAAGAGTGTGGTTTATAATTCATGCCAATAGAAAACGAAACACATACCTAAATTATAGTCTCGTATGATTTTTTTCTCTATTTGGGAAAACCTATCACAGACTTCTGGTTTCAATGACTTCATCTGTCACATTTGGGGCATTCTCATCTAATACTTTTCAAGGGCATCATAATTAATTCAACTTTGTTTGCGGAGAAAATATTTACTGGACTCTTGATAGGTACCAAACCTGATGCTAACCTCTGGGATTCAGTATTGAAAAGACAGAGACCTTACCTTCAATGAGTTAAATAATCAAAAAAATAATTAAAAGTAAACAAGTATTACTTGGCTATTAAAAAAGAATGGAATCTTAATATTTGTGACAACAGAGTATATTATGCTAAATGAAATAAGTCAGACAGTGAAAGACAAATGCCATGTGATTTCACTAATATGTGGGATCTCAAAAAACAAAATAAATGAAAAAACAAAACAGAAATAAGCT
>NW_011888860.1:3227829-3240493 GCF_000151845.1 Pteropus vampyrus | reverse complement strand
GTAGAAGTGAATGACTTATTGTTCAACAATAGCTATTGAAGGATTAAGCATTTCTGATTTTATAGTAACAGATATAACACATCTAAGAGTGTGGTTTATAATTCATGCCAATAGAAAACGAAACACATACCTAAATTATAGTCTCGTATGATTTTTTTCTCTATTTGGGAAAACCTATCACAGACTTCTGGTTTCAATGACTTCATCTGTCACATTTGGGGCATTCTCATCTAATACTTTTCAAGGGCATCATAATTAATTCAACTTTGTTTGCGGAGAAAATATTTACTGGACTCTTGATAGGTACCAAACCTGATGCTAACCTCTGGGATTCAGTATTGAAAAGACAGAGACCTTACCTTCAATGAGTTAAATAATCAAAAAAATAATTAAAAGTAAACAAGTATTACTTGGCTATTAAAAAAGAATGGAATCTTAATATTTGTGACAACAGAGTATTATGCTAAATGAAATAAGTCAGACAGTGAAAGACAAATGCCATGTGATTTCACTAATATGTGGGATCTCAAAAAACAAAATAAATGAAAAAACAAAACAGAAATAAGCTCATAGATATAAAACAAATTGATTATTGCCAGATGGGAAGGGGGTTGGGGGACTAAGTAAAAAAGGTAAAGAGATTAAGTACAAATTAGTAGTTAGAAAATAGTCATGGGAATGTAAAGTACAGCACAGGAAATATAGTCAATAATATAGTAATAACTGTGTATGATGTCAGATGGGTACTAGACTTATTGAGGGGATTACTTCTCAAGATATATAAATGTCTAACAACTCTGCTATACACCTGAAATTAATATAATATTGAATGTCAACTATAATTGAAAAATAATTTTTAAATAGAAATAAATTATATAAGTGAATAAAATAACTAAAATAAAATAAAATTGCAGCTGGTGAAAAAAAAAGGAAACAAGCCATCACAATACAGTGCAGTAAGACTTCAATATGTGCTGATTATTGATCCAATTCAGCAAACATTTATTAAACACCTTCTATGTGTCAAGCAATATGCTAAACAGTGATGAGGATGCAAAATAAACCAGCATGTTGCTGCTCTCTTAAGCAAGATGTTGTCTAGTACCCATATATGACCCTGTTTGTTCATAATTCAAAGCATGTTTGTTGTAGGGTGTAAACAGATACCTAGGGATTTAGCTCTTGTATCTGCAATTACAGGTAATGTCAATTGCTCTTCAAACACAAGGCAACTAATGAAAGGTTATCTTTGTGTAGTGTCCGAGTCATGAAGGGTTTCTCTCTAATAATTACTATCAATGCCTTTTTAAGGTATTTTTAAAAGTTTTTTATATTATGACTAAACACATATTCATTTTAGTTTACTAATGTGGTCATAATTTGAAAGAATTGTTGCTGATGACTTTTAACTGACTGTGAAGGCTGCATAAAGTTTGTTTTCTCTTGTTTGGTTGCTTATTTATTTCCTAAAAAGAGCATCAGAATAGGAAATGGCAGATATAGTTTGGCCTCAGCTAGCAGGCTCTATGAGAAAGACCTACGCTACTTTCTCAATGCATTCTCCAAAGAATTCTTTAGGTTATTTATTTAGTTTATCATACTCTTATCTCTTTTAGTTACCTTGTGACATCCATTTCAAAATGTGGGGCTTAAGCAATACCCACCTTAAAAAAGATTTTTATTCTTTTTACTAGCAGAACACATTATTGTGAATCCTTAATTGTTTTGGAATATAAAATTTTTTATTATTATTGGTAAGTTGAAGTATTCATTCTGGGTACATTGGTATTGAATTCAAACAAATTCTGAGTCAAGTGTTAATGGATGGTGTAGACATTATAATGTCTCCAAATGCTCTAAGATCATGATATAAGTTTTGAGAAAATTAAGTAAACATAATTAAATATTCTTCTTTAGTTAGAGTAACTTATTGATCTGCTGTAAATATGACAAAAAGGTACTCACGAGTAGGTGGTCAGGAACTCCTAGAATGGTAGCTTACATGTGCAAAATTGATAAAAGAAAATTTGGCTGAGATTGAGATGGCCCTCTTACTGGTGGTCAGGTGAGCTACAATGACCCATGGGTGACCCTCAAATCCTCAAAGATACACTACTTTTCTGAGATTCGAAAATTAGCTCCTATCTGTTCTATTTGTACAGTTAAATCTTAACCATTAGAGATATAACTATTTATGAAAAAAAAAAATGTTTTAACTGAAAGGTATATGTGCCAAGATTGAATTACACCCAGCTAAGGAGTTACTGAATCAATAGCAATATGCTGAAAGCACTGGTCCCAACATCTGGCATGAAGTAAATTAACAAATAATTACTTTTAGTCTGTTTTTTTAATTCATTTTGATGTAATTCTTTTCTCTGATATTAATTATGGCATTTAATTTTTTTTATACTTAAACATTTTCTATCTTTCATACTTTTGATTAGGATGAAATCACCCAGCATGAGAAGTATTCAAGAGTTCACAAAACAAAAACTGTTTTTGGAGAATGTGTCACACTTTAACTTAATAAGAAGACAAATACATCTGATTATACCAGGATAATAAGACTTATGCCTACTAAAAGGTCCAAAAGAGAAGTTGTATGAAATATAAAGATTAATATATGAACTTGTCCTTCTTAATGGACATATTGAAAGAAAATGAGAAATTTAGGACTTGACCTTTCTTCACTTTTGAAATTTCATTTTCTGCTTTGGAGAAGAAAGATTAGAAAAGTAAAAAGAATCTGGAATTAAGTGAAGGCAGATATCAAAGGGAAGAAATGAGCTAAAGGTAAATTGTGAAAATGAATAAAGATCAGGAGGGGAAAGTGACTGATATCTGCAATTCAGACACTAACAAAATGTGAAGATTTTAGAGATCCTGGTAAAAGTGTAGCCTAAACCCCAGGACACCCATCTTTTTGGCCATGAAATAACCATAAAGCCTTAGGTACATTCAAGACAGTGCTGTGTGAGGCATTTTGGTTCTTTGGGGCAGTGTAAATGGCAGTTAACTACAATAGAATCAGAAGCTCTACTTGATAATAATTCTTTAGATGAGATGAAGTAAATATCTTGCTTTTATCACCTAACATCTGTTCATTCTTCTTATAAAAACAGTATTCCAAATTTCCTATGGAAAGTTAATCACACCTTATTTAATGCCATATTACAGAATTTGGGAGACTTGGCTTCACCAGGTGGCTTTTAATCAGCCACGATATTTGTTTGAGAAATGGACACGTGTCATACTCAGAGACAGTAAAACACAATGAAGCTTTTGTTAGGAATCCTGAGGGAAGACTCCACCTCTTTACCATGACTTTAAAACTGATCGAATGCATACAGTAACTCTCTAACTTGCCCCTGACGGAGGTTGAAAATGCCAATAACACATGGAAGAAAGTAATGCATAACTGAGAAACATGGGACAAGGCTGTAGTTAGATGTGCTCAATCAACCTGCAGCTGAAACTAGGACTTTTCAAGTGTATGAACGAAGAAATCATTGTTTTTTATTAAGACAATTTTGTTCATACTGACTGATGAATAGACCTCTGCCCAAAATATAGAAAGTTTCTCTAGCACAGCAGAAGAGATTTAGAATCATACACTTCTATATTTAAATTCTAATTCTACCACTACCAAAAGTATTACTCTGGGGAAGTGAATTAACCTCTCTGCAGTTTAGTTTTTGTTTTTGTTTGTTTGTTTGTTTGTTTGTTTGTTTGTTTTAATATACAAACCATAAAATCCAAATGTTTAAATTAAAAAAACCTATGGAAAGCTTTTAATATAATACCTGCCACATAGGTAGGAACCCCCCCAAAATGGTGGTTATCGTTGCTTTTGCCTATACAACAGAAATAATTAACTATTCTGAATGGTTCTTATTGATATTAATGAACAACTAAATATAAATTGTGGGGAATGTCAGCAATACGAAACATTTTTTCTCTGGCTTTGTTAACTAAACTCATATATTGTGATGTCTGCTTATCATATGATTTTGAAACTGTTATTCTATTTCTGTCATCTCACCTTAGCTCTGAAATGACTTGTTTGGATGCAGAATTCCAATTTCTCTTTTAGTTCTAAACCCCTGATTCTATAGTTCTTCAATGAAACACATTACAAATGAACGATATGTAATCAACATGTTTCTTACATAAAAATGAAAAAGCCATACTTCATTACCTTTATCTGGCTAGTTACCCTTTGTTAACTTTTAATAAATCCTCTTTGAGATTATAAACTCTTTAAATATAACTGTTGCCTGTTTTCATTATTTCTTTCCTTTCTTCCTAAATAATTTATCCATTAGGAGGTGGGAAATAAGGTAAGGGTCAGTTAGGGACTAGGGACAGTGGCATCCAATTGACATAAGATGTTGGAGCTAGAGCAAGATGAAAAGTGTGTCTACTCACTGATAGGTATCACTGCCAAGCTGGTAACAGAGCATAAGCAGGGTTAGGAGATCATTCACATATGGACCAAGGGGGTAGTAACAGTGGCAAAGAAAGATTAGAAATATACTGGGAGAATGAATTTACTGAGTAATATAGTATGCTTCTCAAGAGAAGAGAGTTACAAAAATAGAAAAAGAGAAGAAAATTAAAATGAATATTTATTGCTGAACTAGAATTAAAAGTATCAAGATAAACTCATGTGGGGATATGTGTATTTACATTTACATTTTAATGTTCATAAATATATACTTACAAACATCTCCTAACTCTGTCCACTGAGGAGGTCTGGAGCAGTGACATCTCAATAGCAATAAACATACTGAGTGTCCAGATCTTGCTTTCTAAATACATCTTTCCCCTAAAAGGCATTGGGGCTCCTGAGTGAAATGGCTAATTTTAAAGCTGGGGTATAGAAAATAAGAAGTGAGCCTGTCTAGAAAATCTTGTATCAGAAAGAAGAAAGTGTTTAAAGAATGGTGGAGACATGTTAAAGAAACAAAAATCTACCTTAAAAAAAAAAAAAAAAAAGACTATCTGGCCAAATTCAGAACAATTTGAATACCAAAATAAATAATGACTGTAACAGATTAAAAGCCATTTTTTAAAAAGGAATACTGATGTCAATAAATGAATAAGTGGGTGCTGAAAAAAGAAAGCATTTTCTATTGACATAATTTTAACTAATAAATGTATAATGAATGATAGAAAATCACAATTTGGCATAGTAATATTAATTTACTCAAGACATGTCAGCGGATGCTAAAATGAATAGATTAAAGTTTGATGAGCAACGGGAATTTACATAGTCTCAAAGTACCTCTCTACAAAATAATTATTAATCACAAAAGGGCGCTTGAGTAATTTTATATGGAGAAACAGCAGATATCACCTTAATCAATGATCAAAGTTAACATCACCAATAACCCAATAACCGGACAAGTTAAAACTGTTTACCACCTAATAGGATACAATAAAAAGAACACAACATCATTTCTCTGATACTGTTTCAAAAAAAAAAAAATGGATAACTTGAATCTAATCATTGAAAAACATCAGGCAAAAATCCCAGTTGGGGAACATTCTACAAGATAACTGGCTCTAATCTTCAAAAAATATTAGGATCAGTAAAGATAAAGAAAGACTGAGGAACTGTTTATGATTGAAGGACATTACAGAGATTTTAATATGCAACCTTGGTTTAAACTCTTGGGAAAACTGGTAAAATTTAAATAGAATCTGTAGATTTTATTGTGGTAATGTATTAATGTTCACTTTGTTGGCTATATTATGATTATGTAGGAGAATGTCCTTGTTTATAAAAATTGTACACTGAAGTATTTGGAGTGATGTAATATCATCAACGAAATCTGAGATGACTAAGAATTCATTTAATTATTAAATTCTTTATTTATGTAATTTTTGTTTTAAACTATCACAGAATTAAAATTATTCTAATAAATAATTAAATTGAATTTAATATCATAAAAGCCAAAAGCTGGAGACAGCCATAACAAACTGTAGTGTATTCATACAATGTAATACTACAAGGTAAATTAATGGAATGAACCACTGATACATGCAATAACATGGGTGATTCTTACACGCATTACGCTAAATGAAATAAAGTAGATGCACAGAAAGATCATTGTGTAATTTTGTGTATAAAAACTTCTAAAACAAGAAAAAATAATCTATAATAATAGAAATCATGTGTGTAGTTGCCTGGCTCTGGAGGGTGGCGAATCAGGAGGCACTGGAAGCAAAGGGAAAGAGAAATCTTTCGGAAGGATGGGAATGTGCTATGTTCATTGGGATGGTAGTGAGACAGATGTATACTGTTGTCAAGAATCGTAAATCTGAACTTTATTGTATGCAATTACCTCGTTAAAGTTGATTTTAAAATACAATAATATATTGCTAGAAAAAAAATAACAACAAAGGAAATATAACTGTAAGTAAAATATCAATAAAAATAATAAATTTTTAAAAACCAGTTGCAACTGTTCTTTTTTGGAAGTATTTTTAAATAAACAGTCATAAAGTGGTAAATTACCTGTTTATTCACTGAAACTTAATCAGCTAGTAAATGTAATAAACTAATAAGCATTTAATTTATTTATCTCTTAATTTTAATGTTGTGTATTTAATAAAATCATATAAAAACAAAATTTTTAAATCAAAACACTTTATTATGTAAATTTACTTATTTAGAGTATTCTTTATCCAAATAGCTTAACTTTATTTTAATTATGCTTTGTTATAACAATATTGTTGTGTTTTAACACCAAACAATTCAATTTTCATGAAGATTTAAGCAAATGTCTTGATTGTCCTGGTCAAAGAGAGGGACTCTGTGACTTCATTATCCACATCCCCTATAAAGTATTTAAAATGTTTTGTACCAAAAACTTTATCATGGCTGTAGTGTACCTGGACACAACTTATTCTATTCTCCTAAAACTAAAATCGTTTTTAATTGCTACAGAACTAATGTTTTTTATGAGTGATATACCAAACATTCAAGGGGACAGTGGTTCTTTTTTATAAAAGAAATACATGGTGTCAGAAAAAGGAAAGTGATGTATGCGAAGTGAGTCTTGCAGGATAAGTATAACAAAGCTTATCCTTGTTGGGCCTTATATTGGCCTATGATCTTTTAGCTCCTTGCAGAGCAGTCATTCAAAGGAGTACTGATAAGCTGCTGAGAACTAATATTTTGAGTCTACTCATAACCTTTTCTCCTTTTAAAACAATTCTTTTCAGATTTATTATGCGGGAATAAAAGAAGAAAGACAATGAAGATTTAAATAACAAAAATTATGCACCATAATTTTGTTCCTCAATTCATGGGTGGATTATTTGGAGCCCTTAAGTGCCATCCTTAAATTATTTAAAAGAAACTAAGTAATCTAAATACTTCTGCTGCCTGAATTATTTAGGGCATAAATGTTTCCCGTTGAACGCTTTTGTGGTCATAATTTGTGTCTTGGCCTAAGTGAATAAAATTAGCTTTAACGCAATAATACAAAAGCAATGTTTTGAAATAATACATGAAATAATTGTAATTGTTTTTCTTCTTATGAAAATGATGAAGTAGATATTGGCAATAATATACATTTCTTATTTATTTCAGTAAAGCTTTGTGCCAACTAGAAATTGCTCCCTTTTCTCTCTATCGCAATCTCTTTCCTTATATGAAAATCAATTGCAATAAGTGGTCTTGTGCCAAATTTTTAACTCACTTCTAAATCTGCCATTGCTAATTTAGGGTTCCTGTGACCTATAACAGTATTTTATATTAACAATAATAGTCTATGGCCATGCCACCCTGAATAAGCCGATCCCGTCTGATCTTGGAATCTAAGCAGGGTCGGGCCTGGTTAGTACTTGGATGGGAAACCACCTAGGAAGACCAAGTTCTGTAGGCATAAAAAATTTTAAAAATAAGGGATTATAAGCTGACAAGTTCCTTGCAATCTATGAGGTCAAACAAGGTTTGCCTCATCTAAAAAAAAAAGAAAAAAAGAAAAAAGAAACCAATAATATACTTGCCAGTGTGGCTAATTACATTGTTGAGGAGAAGTTGTCAATTTGTAGTTTGATGTGGAACCCAGTGTGTTCTCTCTGTAGTAGAGCTTTGATTATATTTTTAAGAGATAATATTGTGCTTTATTTGCCCCACAGGCTTAGGAACAGACTACCCTGAAGGCTTACCGGAACCTCATTTTTGTCGTTAAATTTAATTGTCTCTCATTTATTGGAGCTTTTAGCAAGTCCAAAACCACATGGTTTGAGCTTTAGATTTTATTTCTCTTCTCATGTTCTTACCAGTTAGGGAGGTGAGAGAAAAGAGGAAGAAGGTCAATTAAAAGTTCTAAAACCACAGAACAGTAGGAAAAATAAGAATGTGGAAGTGACTAACTGAATCAGAAACAGAATAAGCAATAATAGCATTATTTTGGATACTAGATATTCTTTTAAATTAAGATATTCTCTGAATTAAAAATATTTTAAATGTAATGAACATTCTTTGTTAGTGGTTTATGGTTGCAAGCAACAGAATTCAACTCAAGATAATTTAAGGAAAAAAAGCAGTTGAGACAGACTATAGGGATAAGGTTTACTATATAGACACAGGGATATTTCATAAAATCCAAGAGCCATAATTTCGGGGCACCAAAAGAGACAACAAGGAATTGGAAAACTGTAGAACTCTCACTATACCTCTCAGCCTGCCTCTCTCTGGATTGTCTCTTCTCTTTCTCCATAGATTGGCTTCCCAGTCAGCATAGCATGCAGAACGTGGCTAACTCAGAGTTCCCAAGGTTAGATGTGGTATGCTCAAAAGATGCCCAGACTCACCTACAATTCCCTGGAGGAAGAATTATCAGCTTCACTTGAGCCAAATGCCTTCTCATGACCAAATCAACTGTGAACACGGATTTTATTATGTGACTTTAGGGAGTAGGGTTGTCATAAATTTCCATAGCAAAGAATGTATTGGTTTATTCAATAGGCAGATGGTCAAAATGTGCCCACCACTGAAAGCTGTATCTAAACCATTTTGAAGCATATTGTCACTTTAGGTCACATTTTTTAATAACTGGCATTCTTAAAGTAATTTACCAAACACACAAAAGTTAGACTTCCATAATTCTATATTTTGCCAACACAAGTATAAGATATTTTATAAATTGAGTGTTTAATTTCTCTCTCTAGTGTTTACTTTGTCAATATTTTTCAGGTTTTATATCTGAAATACAATTTCCTGTATGCCCTGAAACTGGGCTGGAGAGTTCACTGTCAACTTACCATGACCCCTATCCCCTTTTGAAGTCTAATCCAAAACTACACATAAAGACTGTAAAGGTAAGAACTGCATTCTATTTCCCACAGTCCTCCTCTTTGTATGGTTCTGGGTTAGAGTTTGCCAATGAAAGGTATTTGCATGAGATTGGTAAGGAACCATTATTTTCCAGAAAAAAATGCAGTCAGATGTGAGGACAGACGTGAGACCCAGAATATTCCTAGGGAGCTCAAAAACCACCAGCTTCAGCACTGAAGACTGAGTGTTGATGGGAACTTCTTGGAGATAACTAAGAACTCTGGCAACTTCCAGGTGAGGACTTAACCATCTCTCTGATGTTTCAGGCAGGGATCTTCAATGTCAGCTTCCTTGACCCTAGATCTTCCAACAATTGTGTACCTCCTTAATCCATTTATTAAATCTCTTATGCATGGAATACATGAGTAGCTTCCGTTCTTGATTGTATAATGTTTGATAAAAAGATTATTGAAACCTGCTATCAGCTTTAAGTTCTTTTCATATGCTATGAAACGTATAGTCCTCCAGAGTCTATGTTCTTAGTCACTCGAAAATCAAAATCAAAGCTCTCGGTTGCATCATTTTCATCTTAAATAATACTTCTGCTTGTATGATCTGGAGTCTGATCACTTTCACTCAGTGTGACCAAACTTTTCAAAAATTTTTAAACTCAGAAGTCCTTCAAAATAGTGCTTGTATTTCTTTTTAGAAAAGTATAAAATCATTATGTTTTTACATATCATTTCTCCTTGAATTATCTAGAGGCCTATGGGAATGAAATTTGACAATAGTTATAAGTCATCATCAAACAGATGCCTTCACTACTTCTACTTCTCTTTCTTATATACAGCTTTGTATGTGACTGCCAACCCAATTGTGTCCTCTAAAAGTTTTCAAAGGCAAAAGTGTCTTTATTTTTGGAAAACTTTTGGAACCTTCATTGCCCCCTCCCAATAGAATCTTTAGCTTATAACACATGACTCATTCTTCCATACTTTTCTAATAAGTATTTTCTTTCATTAAAACTAGTTTGGCTGCTAGATTTGCCTTGAATATTGAATTTGTATTAAGTTCACATCAGAGCACTGGGAGAAATAGGCATCGTATAAATAAATCAAATAAAATGAATAAAGCATTAGGTGGGCTGTTCAATGAGACAGAAGTGTCTGTTATGTTTGCAAGAAATTCAATAGCAGATGAATGGTTTTGGAAAACGTGTGCACAGCTAGGAAAAGGCTTCAAATGAGCAGGCCAAAGGCAATAAGTCTTTCATTCACACTTCAGTGGCCCATCCAACTCGAATTTGCATGTCTTTGAAACCCAGCTGTGGAAACCCTCTTTTTCACTTTGAAACCAAAGGCACTGAATTCTACCATGAATTTCACACATTAAAATAAACAGGTCTATGGATAGTTTATTATTCTCTTGGCTATAATTCATGAAAGTGATGAGATAAAGTTTATAGTTAATTGGAAAATGTTGGTGATGATAGATTCGTAATTACCAAAGAAAGGCTTTCTTTATGAAATTGTTTCAGCAGAATTGGACACCTAGCAGCTGGTTATGTTATGTTGTTACAGCCCTTCTATAGTTTCAAGTGAGAACTTTTCAAATGGCAGTAATTTTCTTAACTTTTTTTTTTTGGTAGAACAATGTCTACAGTAAAACAGACTTCCAGGATGCAGTATGTCAAGCTGTGAAAAGTACTGACAAATATTTCACCAGCATCTACAACCCTCTTTCAGACCATGATAATGTTACTGCATTTCACCCAGATCTTCTATATCGACAACAGTTTGAAAAATGTCTGTAAGACTGAAAAACAAAAACTGACCATTTTATTTCAATTACATTTAATTTCAATGTGTTGTTTAACTTCATTGTTCACTTTTTGAAAAAAAAGAAGTTACAGAACTAATTACATGTTTTGATTTTTTTAATCATTTTTTTCCTTCAACTTAAGCAGATTTTATACCACAAATTCTAAGATGTGATCACTTATCAAAAATCCAGACTGTGACTTTTTAAAGACTTTACTTTTCAAATTACTAGGGAAGTGTTTAGTATATTTTCTAAATATCATTAAGCAGCACATTTTCAGCAACATTCTAGTTCATCATTTGGCTGTTCTTAAGACAACAGTTTAAAGAGGAAGAAAGCATAAAAGAAAACAAAAGGCTTCCATTCCCATGTGGTGAACTAATCTTCACAGGAGATCAAAGAGTAAATGGCAGGAGACTGTCACCTGCTCAGAAAAGTTTTTTAGGGCAGAGTTAGAGTGTCAGAACGTCATCCCCCTCAAGCTGTGTACAAGCTCTAAACATAAGAAGCAACAAGAGTTTCAAAATGAAGCCTATGTCTACATTAGGTCTCAGAAGAAGACATTTTACTAAAAACTTACAATCAATTTCCTTGTCCAATTATCTAATCACATGAGTTCTGTTTGGATCTCAGAATGTCAAACCTTCCATTTTATGTTTGCACTCACACTCTACACTGCCATGCACACACATACACACACACGCACACACACACAGAAGTCTAGAAATACTGTAGCCTTTGTGTTAAGACTTCCAATCCAAGGAAGAATTGATAGAATTATTTGGAACAGTATCATACAAAGGCAGTCAAAGAAATTATATAAGATAGATCATATTTACATATGACATGAATTTTTGTTCATATTTATATATTGGATTATTATTTTAGCCCATAAAAAATCTCTGAATAATTCAGTTTAAAATCTCTTTTAAAGTTGTTAAATGGGATGTCAACAATAGTACAATCTACCAAGTAATACTTAAACCGTATGACACTTTTCTTTCATAAACCCAACTAGATTAGAAAAAGCACAGCATAATGGCATTCTAGTTCTTTATTTTTAAGAGCTATCTTTTTTATTTGAATAATGATGCATATCTTTTACAGCATTTCCCTGGATTTCAGATAAATGATTACTGGTATAAGATAAACAGCAAAGTGAACTCTGAACCAATGAGAAAGATATTAGCATACTTATGCGACAATAAACTCCCAAAGTAAGTCATATGTTCTATGATTCAACTTTATATTCATTATGTTTATGGCATGCCAATTTTGAGTATACTAGAAAGTAATGCCTCTACTGAGCAGCGCTGATCTTTCTAGCACCTGGAGAGAAAAATGGAGGAGTGGGATATTGGCGATACTTGATACTTTAGTATCAAGACAATAACAGAGCTTCAGAATACACAGGTCACAAGAATACTTCTGATGTTATTTAAAACATATATGCAAAGGTTTGGGGATTAGTTTTTGTCTTGTTTTGTTATCTAAAGGTCTCTAATTCTGTCCTAATCTTTATCAATAATCTTCCAAAACAAGTAT
>NW_011888860.1:3222231-3226832 GCF_000151845.1 Pteropus vampyrus | reverse complement strand
TCCCAAACTATCTCTAATTTTATGTGTCAGGTACTGAAAGAAATATTTTATGTGTATTAATTTAACCCTCCCAACAACCCTACAAATTAGATATTAGTATCATTCTCATCTTACAAATAATAAAATTGAGGCACAGAAAATGGAAGAAACTTGCCTAAAGTCACACAACTGATAAATAGCAGAACTAGGATTCAAAACCATGTAATCAGAACCCACAGCTTGTGCTCCAAACCAAAGTAACACGTAATCTATCATCATCATCTTTGGGATCATTTGGGACGTGTAATGAATGCTTGCCATCTTCCATACACTGTTCTAAGCACTTCGCTTTCCACCTGCTTGATTCTATAGCCAGGCCTTGACTTTCCAGCCATATTTTTTACTGTAGAAATCCTAGCTAATTTCATAGGCGCCGTTTTAAGCTAAGTTTTCCAAGGAGTCTCCAATATTTATATATTCTGCTCTTTTGAGCATCCTACAATATTTAATGTCTTTATCAGACATCTGAAAACCAATAATCTGCATGACAGAGTTTTTGTTCTATTTATCTAGAACTCATCTTATCTCCCCAGTCATGATGGGGATGAAGCTACATTATGTTCACCTTTGTATTCCTCACAGTGCATAGTACATTTCTGGGCTGAGTGCCATATGGTTATTCTTGATACCAGAAACTCCAGAAGTTTTCTATAACAAATTTATATATTTTATTCAAAGATGAAGTGGTTCTACTTCATAAAAATGCTCAAAAATCTTCCTTAATTTTCCACATTTGCAAACACGAAAGGAGAAGAAAATGGGAAGATGAGATGTTAGGAAGAGGAAACACAGCTACTAGTTGCTATTCACAAACTTATAACAGCAAAGGATTCATAGCAACTACTGAAAAAAATTCAAAGACTACAGACGAGTTTACCTCAGGGAAGAACATTCTGAAAAACAGATACATTTCTCTTTTCTAAGAATAAAGCATGCTATAATATTTCCTAGCCAGAAAACAAAAATGTGACAGGAAATATATTGACAATTTTGTCTCTGGGTAAAATCTACAGCAGACAGGAAAACCATTCAAAACAGACCTCTAAAGGTCAAAGCAAACATGTAAACTCTAGAGCACTGAAGAGGCATCTGGTCTTCCAGGAAGCAGCGTCTTAGATTTTGTGCCAGCATTCCTCCTAGGGGCTTTCCGGGCTTCACAATGCCTTCATCTGTCAAATGCAAAACAGTACAATGTACAAAATAAAAATATAGACCAAAGCAACCAACAATTTATAATAAAAACATTTAAAAGACCACGATTTTCCACAAGTATTAACATTTTCCTTTATGGTAATAAATAAGCTCTACACCTAACACCATTTTTCAGATGATGCAAACATTTTGCTTTCTAATTGATCTGTGTACTTCTATTTTTGGGTATTTGGTTAACATTTTTATTGATTTTCCTCTAATAAGGTGGCAGAGAGAAAATGGTTAGCTACATAAAGCAATGCTTTTAGGACATCTTATATTCTTCTATAAAAGCTATATTATTATTCAAAGTCACCTTGCCACCAAATCATGCGTTTTTCGTGTTCCAGTGTGTTCTGTGCTAGGTTTAATTAAAAAGTTCAGAAAGGTCAGAATAGAGTCAGAACAAAAAAATTTCATCAAAATGGGTGCATTTTCTTTTCCTAGAGGAATTGTTTGAGATATGAGTACTTCTCCATAGTTGAAAAAAACTTTTCTCTCCTCAAAGAATTTCCAGAGGGGCCAGGGGTTCTCAGAAGGGGAGGGCTTCCTGGTAGGAATCCACAGCAGTCGTTTCCAGTAAAGCAACATCTGCCGCAGCAGCGTGCTCAATGAGACCATCTCTTTCTTCTTTTAAGTTTATTTTAGTTTACTTTTTAATATTAATTTTATATATTTAAGGTGCATGACATGATGATTTGTATACACGTACATAGTGAAATGATTACTACAGTCAAGCTAATTAACATATCTCCTCACATACTTTTTGTGTGTGTGTCGTGAGAGCACCTGAAATCTAGTCTATTAGTAAATTTCCAGTATTCAGTACAGTATTATCAACTACACTCATCATGCTGGACCTTTGATCTCTGAGACTTAATTCATGCTACATAACTGCAACTTTGTACCCTTCACCAACCATCTCCTTATTTTCCCCACTCTTTTGCCCCAAGTAATCACTATTCTACTCTGCTTCTATGTATTCGACTTCTTTAGATTCCAGAGATCATGCAAGAGACATACTAAGTGAAACAAGCCAGACACGGAAAGAGACTGTCTCTAAATAACATATTAATTTGAATTATGTGAGATAATCTGTTATAACTAAATATTATATAGCCTGTTTACATATGAGCGCAAAGAGAAAGATGTTTATTTATGAAAACTAAGTTTAATGCCTTAAAAATAACTTCCCCAAGTCAAGTACTAAGAAAAAAAATTACTATTAAGTTATTGTGGTGAGGAAACTACAAAAGATCAGGAGAAACAATCCCCCAAATTATAAAGAATATTACATTCAGATTACTTGCCAAAAAAGTCTTTAAATTTTCACATTATTTCAAAACTCTAATCAATATTCCAATAATTTATCTTTTTTTAAAAAAAGACCTTGAGATGACAAGAAGATTAAAAAATAAATATTCATTTATATTTATTAGGTATGTGTCATTTTTTAAGATCTCCCCCTTTAATTTCTTTTAAAAATTTATTCATGGACCAACCCTAGCACTGATTACATTACTATGTACTCATTGCCAGCAACTAGCATTGCCTGGCTTTTGAAAAATGAAGAGCTGCAGAGAGGAATGTCTGAAGTTGTTAAGAACACAGGAGCACAGGACAGGCTTTCCTTTTCATTCCAACTCTATGACTCATGTAGGTGTTCATCTTTGAGAATGAATTTGTTATGTGCTTGACTGATTTTCCACTTTATACCAGAAATAAAGGCAGCTCACATGGATACCTAAGATACAGCAAGCTAACATAAATTTCAAGACTTAAGGAAAATTATTTAACATTGTGCATCACAGTTTATTTGCAGTATTGCAAAGATAAATGAGATATCTTCTAAAAACACAAGCATATGGAAGGAGTCCAATAAATATTACTTCATTTCCTTATTCAGTCAATAAAAAGATGTATTGCTAGTGCATAATTTTCATGGTAATTATGAAATTATTCTATGCCTTTGCATAGTGCCTTGTATTTTTAAAGTACCTTCCTATTGATTCTAATTAATCCCATACAACAACAATGTGAGATAAATGTAGCAGATATAATTATCACCTGTTTACATTTTATAAAACTGTGACAGAGGTAAAGTGTCTAAATCAAGTTCTTTCAGAAAATTAACATAAATTTAAGCTTAAATAAACCTACTATAAGCTTGTTTTCTGAGCCTATTACTCTTGTGAATCCCTGCAATTCTGAGATGTCTGAGGATTTTTTAAATTTCATTGCTCTTCCATAATGATCTTTAGAGGCTCTCAAATAATCAGCAGAAAATATAACACTTTAATTCCATGCCAATGCATTAAAAAAAAATACAGGATAGAAACAAAATCAAATTCCTTGTGAACATAATTGTAAGTTAGAGAGTTTTTGTCCTCTGAGCCCACAGTTCAAGATGGGGACTGAAAATGAGAATCCCTTGTACTGTTTTAATTCTCTATCCAGATTCTGTTCCAGATAAGAACATTGGGACTATAGCTGAATTTGTAGAAACTTAGCCAGGGCCTGCATAGTCAGGAAATTTCTGGATAGACCCTACTGATTAATAGAATCTTAGAACCATGTTAGAACTGTGATGAGAAACACTTCATTGTTGCAAGAAACCCCTAGTCTTCCCCGCCTTTCTTGACAAAGGGAAAATCTCCCAACTAGCTGTATCCTGTACCACTGACTTAGTTCTCTTTATATTTAATTTTCTCCCCCTGGCCTCTCCACTCTGGGAGGCAACTTTTCTATAGATTAATTTTGTCCTATTCTATAGCTTTGGATAAATGAAATTATACCGTACATATCCTTTGTGTCTGGTTTAGTTTATTCACACAATGTTTTTGAAATTCATCCATGGTATTGCTAGAATCAATAGCTTATTCTCTTTTATTACTAAATTGTGTGTCCCTGTATTAATATACCACAATTTGTTTATCAAGTATCTTCTCAGTGGGCATTTGAAATCTTGCCACTTTTCAGCTAGTAAGAATATTGCTTCCATGAAATTCTTCTACAATGTGGGCATATGTTTTTATTTCTTTTGAATAATTAACTAGAAGGAAGATTGTTGAGCACAAATTAGTGCATGCTTAACTTTATTAAAAATCATCACAATGATTTTCCTAAGTGGTTGTATCACTTAACATTCTCATTAGCAATGTATGAGAGTTCTGGTTGCTCCACATCCATACCAACATTTTACATTTTCAGTCTTTTCAAAATGTTAGCCATTCTAAATATGTACTAATAACACATTGTGGTTTTAATTTGCATTTCTCTGATGACTAATGATGTATATTTTCTTATGTCTTTAGCCACACACATATCTTTTTTTATAAAGTGTCCGTTGCCCACTCTTTAAATTAGATTTT
>NW_011888860.1:3220280-3221766 GCF_000151845.1 Pteropus vampyrus | reverse complement strand
CTACTCAATTACATTTATCGATTTGTTTATACTTATTTTACTCTACTTGTTTAAAATGTTCTTGTATACTCTAGATTATTTGCATTAAATTTAGAATGATTGATCAAATCTACAAAACAGCTGGTGGGATTTTAATTGAGATCATATTGAAACTATAAACATCTTTAAAATGTTGTCTTCCAACCATAAACGTAGTATATTTCTCCACATATTTGGATCTTCCGTAATTTCTCAGCAAAATTTACGCTGTAGTTTTAAATGTGGAAATCTTATATATCTTTTGTAAAATATATTCCATGTACATGATGTTTTCTGATACTACTATAAATTGTATTATATATCATATATTTTTATATGCTAATTGTTTGTTGCTTGGATATTGCATTTCTAATTTTTGTATAATGACCTTGAATCCAACCATTTTGTTAACTTTGCTTTGAGGTTCAGTAGTTCGTAGATCCTTTGGATTTTTCTAAATCTCAATCATGTTATTTACAAATAATGAGCTTTATTTTTTCCAGTCTTTGACATTTTTTTCTTGCCTTATTTTACTAGCTAGAACCTCCATAACAATGTCAAACAGAAGAGATGAAAATGAAAATTCATGCACTCTTCCTGATCTCATAGGAAAGTATTTAATATTTGCCATTAAGTATTATGTTAGCTATAGATTTTCATATTCAATGAGTTCCTTTCTATCCCTCATTCAAATGTTGAGTTTTGTTCTAACAAGTCATCAAATACTAAAATATAACCATAGAAGTTTGATTTTATGCCTTCTGAGGCCAAGTTGGCTTTGTTTTCTTCCTTAGCTCTACCACATAACCCTTAATTCCTGGCCTTACTTTAATGATGAGCCCCTTCTGAGATTTCAAGGAAATATTCATGTATTTACCACTCGAACTCCAAACACTGACTTTGCAACATGGGCAGTGGTTGACACCTCTATTCAAACTTTGGCCTCTTAGCTACTTCTTTCCTCTGTGCAATTGTGTTTTATAAAAAGAAGTATATGTTTGGGCTTTATCTTCTTTTCTAGCACAAAACTCCTAAAATGCTTAGAAGTTCCTAAACATATGAAAACATAAAGGTGTCTTTTGTTATGTTAATGAGGTAGCTTTTGGAACTCATCTAAGGATGCGGGCTAGTTGCCAGAAGAATCAACCCTGTGATTAGCCAGTTAATACTTACAGTACCACTCTGATCTCTGAGAATGGGAGAGAGACTAGAGGTTGAATCAACAGCCATTGGGAAACAATTTATTCAACCATACCAATGTAAAGAAGCCTCCACAAAAATCCCAAAGAACAAAGTTCTAAGAGCTTCCAGGTTGGTGAACATAAGGAAATTCAAGGAGAGTGGAAAGCCTGGAAAGGACATGAAAGTTCCACACTCTTTCCCCATACCTTGCCCTAGGCATCTCTTCCATCTGGCTGTTCCTGAATCATATCTGTTTATAATAAACCAGTGACCTAGTAAGTAAAAT
>NW_011888860.1:3215367-3220230 GCF_000151845.1 Pteropus vampyrus | reverse complement strand
TTTGCCATTAAGTATTATGTTAGCTATAGATTTTCATATTCAATGAGTTCCTTTCTATCCCTCATTCAAATGTTGAGTTTTGTTCTAACAAGTCATCAAATACTAAAATATAACCATAGAAGTTTGATTTTATGCCTTCTGAGGCCAAGTTGGCTTTGTTTTCTTCCTTAGCTCTACCACATAACCCTTAATTCCTGGCCTTACTTTAATGATGAGCCCCTTCTGAGATTTCAAGGAAATATTCATGTATTTACCACTCGAACTCCAAACACTGACTTTGCAACATGGGCAGTGGTTGACACCTCTATTCAAACTTTGGCCTCTTAGCTACTTCTTTCCTCTGTGCAATTGTGTTTTATAAAAAGAAGTATATGTTTGGGCTTTATCTTCTTTTCTAGCACAAAACTCCTAAAATGCTTAGAAGTTCCTAAACATATGAAAACATAAAGGTGTCTTTTGTTATGTTAATGAGGTAGCTTTTGGAACTCATCTAAGGATGGGGGCTAGTTGCCAGAAGAACCAACCCTGTGATTAGCCAGTTAATACTTACAGTACCACTCTGATCTCTGAGAATGGGAGAGAGACTAGAGGTTGAATCAACAGCCAATGGGAAACAATTTATTCAACCATACCAATGTAAAGAAGCTTCCACAAAAATCCCAAAGAACAAAGTTCTAAGAGCTTCCAGGTTGGTGAACATAAGGAAATTCAAGGAGAGTGGAAAGCCTGGAAAGGACATGAAAGTTCCACACTCTTTCCCCATACCTTGCCCTAGGCATCTCTTCCATCTGGCTGTTCCTGAATCATATCTGTTTATAATAAACCAGTGACCTAGTAAGTAAAATGTTTCTCTGAGTTCTGGGAGCTACTCTAGCAAATTAATTCAACCCAGAGAGAGTTCTCCACACAACAGTGCTGCCCAGGTTGTTATCTGTGCTTTTGACTAACTGGTTATAGATCAGTTAGTCAAAAGCACAGATAACAACCTGGGCAGCACTGTGTGTGGAGAAGGAGGGCAGTCTTGTAGAACTGGGTCCTTATCCTGTGGGAACTGACATTATCTTCAGATAAATAGTGTCAGAGCTGAGTTGAATTATAGAATACCCAGCTGGTGTCAGAGACTTGCTTGGTATTGTGGAGAAACCTTCCCACACACTGGGATTGGTCCCAGGATATTACTCTGACATGTAAGTTAGGAATCAGCCAAGGATTTGAGTGGAATTAGTAAACAGATATAGATACTCCCCTCTCCTTGGTCTTCTCATTTCTTAGAATTTTTTATTCAATTCCAGGCACATTGCAGGCCCCAAACCGGTAAGTTTGCACTTTCTTTATGAGCTATATTCACTGCAAACTAGGAAGTGCTCTCAGATGATAAGCTAGATAAATGTGGGATTCGTTTCATTTCCCTTAATCTAGCAATTGAATGCCTTCCTGTTCTTTTCTATTTTTAGTTGATTTCCAATGCCTTGAACAGTTATTTTTCACTATTTTGGTCAGGATAAATGTGTTATTAGCAGTAGACTTAATCTGCTATAAACTGTTCCTCTATCACAAGACAGTAGCTCTCCATATTGGATTCCTTACAGTTCCTCAAACATACAACTTTTCTCTGAACTCAGAGTCTCCACATATGCGTTTCTTTTACCAGAAACATTATCCTTCTTGCTCTTTGACTAACATGTTTCAAATTACCCTTCATGTCCCAGTTTAAATATAAGTTGCTCATCAAAGTCTTTTCTTATCATTCCCTAACTCATCTATATGTCCCCATAGCACACTGTTCCATTTTGTATTTAAAGACTCATTCTGCTTATATATCCTCCTGTTATATGTCCCCATAGCACCCTGTTCCATTTTGTATTTAAAGACTCATTCTGCTTATAGTTATTTGTTTAATCTTTCCTTCCTAGAGGGTAAATTCCATGAAAGCAGAAATTATAACTTATACTGTGCTTGGCTGATTAGAAAGTATTTGGTAAATATTTATAGCTTTTTATAAAACCAAAGTATGAAATATTTTGATGACCTTATCACAAATATTGTGAAGGTGATTTATTAAATCATCAGTAAAGGAATTCATCAGAGGTAGGCATCAGCTGATAATTATAGCAAAATTTCTTTTTGTCCACTTTGCTATCATCACTTACTGTGTCCAGGTCGAGAGGACAATAATAACACATAAAAGCTCTTTTGGAGAGCTTTCTGTGACAATAGCACAAAGCAGATGCTAAAAAAAAAAAAAAAAAAAAAAAAAAAAAATCCAGATACGTCTTCTGGCAGCTTCTGAAATCAAGGTAATTTCTTCTGGCACCAAGAAATCTACCTGATAACATTAATGATTTATCATTAACATCATCAGCTCCAAGACTCTTTTACAGATTAAAAAAATTCTACTAAGAATAAATATCATCATATTCTTTCTCACTTTCCAGAGCTCTCTTCTTCTCTGCAACTGGGACACACACAAAAAAATGTATTATACATCTAGAGAATTGAATTAACTCATTTAGACAACACGGTGACGCTGAAATAGGCACCATTAGAAATGCTTTGTCTTTCCTTTTGAAGATCAAACATATTTGAGGAGTCGTACTTTGGATATTTTGGAATGGTACTGGGTAATTCTAATTAGAAACCAGGGTCTAGCATAGAGCTTGGCACATAGTAGTTGTTAAGTAAACATTTTTTAATTTAATAAATCAATAAAAATGGTCACAGCAAAAATTCAAAAGAAAGGCAATTATAATAAACAAAGTTTATTGATTAATCCATAATTATGACAATTTTTTTTAAAAAGGTATAAACCAAAATATTGCCTTCAATTAACAAAATGAGGCTTTCTCTAGATGGAAGCTTTCCCTATCTGGCACAGCTCTTACAGCGCTGAAGACCATTCTCGTTGCAAGCCGTACACTTCAGGGCTTTGAAAGAGTCTGTAAAGCAGTTTCGAAACACTGACATCTTGCTCCCATGGCACACGGAACATGGAAGAAAGCCAAAGCCTCCACAGGAGGGACACTCGTGTGGATGCTGCACTCTCTGTATCGGGTGGCAGGGGGAACAAGAGAAAATAGAAAATGTGTTAGCATGAACAACTCAATCAGCCTTCCTGTCTTTCTATATGTTGATGGTCATAAAAATAATATTGGCATAAATGGCTATGGTCTGTAATCACCTACCATTAATATACGAAAGACTCAAGGGAGAAGCTAGCTAAAGCTTCCTTCATTGAACCATTGATGGCCATCAATAGTATGATTTCCATTTGTAAAGTCTGGTCCATTTTACATCAAAGGCCACACACTTCAAGAAATCCATCATGTGAAAATACATATTTACAAACCAAAAAATTTGGGAGATGATTTGCATTAAAGAAAAATACAGTAACTTTCTCTCTATTATGTCTTAACAGTTTTATGTCTTTGTTTATAAAATAGTATCACTAATAGTGAATCTGGAAAATCAGAAAATTAAAGGCTGAAATGTGGAGCAGCCACTATCAATTGGAGATCTATTGTTATAACTCACATTTGAATAGTGCTTTGTTTTTTAAAAAAGCACTTTCAAATGCATTATTATATAGAATCTTCCCTCGCTCTACTCTTCACACAGACACTTTCTATAAAGCAGACAATTCAAGCAACTTTTTCTTCATTTTGTATTTAAAGAAACAAGTATTAAAACCTTAAGATATTTACCTAAGTCCATAAAAATTCACACAGTAGCTATCAGCCTTTCTACCTCAAGTAAAGATAAAGTATTCTAATAAGTATAATAAAACAACTAGGCAGTGTGTTCAGGATAATATTTTGAAAATAATTTATACATGTTCCTATTTGCTTTTGTGAGCATGTAACCTTTGCTGGAGTCCACTAGTGGTATCCATCAGCTGGGAGGAGATTAGGAGCCATTATAAATGAATACAAAGAGAAAAATGAGTGAATACCAAGCTTCTGACTTGCAAAATAGGAATTTGCAGCAATGTTTGAAAGCACAGCTTTCAGAATAATGGCTAAAATAAGGCTGGGAAATATGGATCCATACACACACATACTTAAACATGATTTACATATTTATACATACATAACTTTTCTCTGGAGATTCACATCACACATAGTAAGGCTCCAAAAAATTCAACAGAAAGGGAACCTGATTAACTGGGTTTAACCTACCTTTTCCCCAGCACATGCAACTATAAACTCTTTTCCCAGGAAACAATTATAATTCTATAATTCTATCATAATTACTACCTTGTGGGATGTATTTTGGAAAACAAACATTAAGAACATGATTGCCTTAAACTTTATATAGTCTCATAGACAACTTTTGAGACGTGCATTTTCTGTAGATAGTGGGATTCATTTGCAATTACAGTTTGACTTAGCTATTATATCAAGATGACAAAATCTATGTAATATCTCATTTTTAGTGGCAGAGAATTACTTTGATGGAAAGTAATGGCTGCCAATAGGAATGACACAAGCAAGGAACTTTGTCAAGTCTGTAGAGACTCAAAGCTCTTCAAAAAAGTTTTAGCGTGTGTGGAAATTCAGTTACTTTGTAGATAGTTTTTGTTATTTCTTTGTGCAAGAATTGACTCCAGAAAATGGTATATTTGACTTATAATTTTTCATAATATTAAAATATCTTTAGAAAAAAAACTTTGAGTAAAAGTAAACCCAATGATGTAAAAAAGTATAGTTTAAAAGAGAATATAAGAAAACTATTAAGTAATGGTGTATTCATCAAATTTTAGAAAGAATATGATAAAGTAAATAGATTTTGACTTTTACTAGAGCTATGCCAGAATGTCGTATTAAAAAATATTTAATGACTTGCACAGCAAGAGCACCACTTAGA